>NC_091501.1:15530461-15575461 GCF_947461875.1 Haliaeetus albicilla
TTTCCATGTACTCCTACAGATTTTGGGTGAGTCCCCAGGTAAGGAAGGGTGGACCTGGTTCTCATCATTACCTTAGAAATGCCCCATCACACAACTGCACCGTTAGGCAGAACTACTTAAGCGCTGAGAAGAAGCTGATTTGGGCCATAATTCCCTGTCAAATTATGTGGACTTTCACATGGTTTAGGATCTAATGTTGTTGGTTACAGCTACTCCTACAAGCTTCCTCCTTTTTGCTGTTCTTGTTTGACAACTGTCCCCTGTAAGATCCATTGATTTGCTACCAACACCACTCTTTTGCCTACTTTAATTCTATATTAAACTGTTGCATGAATTGGATAAGACGTCTGGGTTTCCAGCAGGAGTACAAAATGTCTGTTTGCACAATGGAAAATGAAGGAGAAAAAACATCTTGAGATTCAGGAATGACAAAGCAGACATTACATGGAACTTCTCCTGTGGCGCAGTAATTACGGATAGTTTCACATGGTTTCAAATTATTTTTTCTCCTCATTCTCACTACTGGGTTAACTAGGTTCATTAGGGAAAAAATATATATGGGAGCTGAGATCTAAACCTGCCTTCACCACTAACTGAGTGGGTGACCCTGGCAACTCACTTAATTTTGGTCTCAATTTATTCGTTACAAGGAGGTGAGACCTAATCTTCACATTGTAATATCCCTGCTAGATACTGTTTCTATAAAAAATTGAAATGCTACTTTCAAACCTCTGTTCTTCACAGTGCATGAGGGATCAAAACAATACACACACACTGTTTTAAATGTAATCAGACATTTACTGAAATAGACAATCAGCTTTTTTTTCCTAGTAGGTTTGTGTATTATTCAGGGTTTCAGTTCAAGCTGTATGCACTGAAAGGCAGAATTTGGCCCTTAGCAAATAGTTCAGACAGCATAAGATGCTATTTGGAGAAGCATAAAAACCACATAAAAGAATCTAAAAGTTAATGAGAGAAAGAAAAAATTATCTAAGGATCTAGATTACAAAGCACATTGAAAAGTGTAGTTTTAGAGAACGTGTAATTTTTACATGCTGCATATTATTTAGATTATTAGATGGAGATTTCTTAGATGTTTCTAAATGACTTAGGGACACAAGTTCTACTGGCTTTAAATAGTCTATATTCTCTTACTTCCCACAAGATATTTTTGAAAATCCTCCCTGTCAAATTGTGGAGAAAAGGAAGCGGGTAAATTTGTCCCACATGCATTTTTATGAATGCCTGGAAAACTTATTTCACTCCCACCCATCCTCCGTTCCCTGGAACAGCTTTCTAAATGCTCATTGAAAATGAAACACGCTTCCAGGCAAGGGGAGAGGAGAAGCTGCCCCACTTTACCTACCGAACTTAAACCTCCACAAGTGCGGGAGAGACAAAAGCAGCGAGTTCCCATTCACCCTGCTCATCCACAGACCTCCTGACTGCACTCACCAGTATCCAGTGAGAGACTTCTGGTGACTCTGCTTGAACTAACTCTGGTTCAGTAATCAGCAGGGGCCACTAAAACAGATTCCTTAGAAAGAAAGGGAAAAGGTGGGGAACAAACTGAACACAGGAGAAAATGGTGGCCATTTTGAAACAGTTCTGGATTCTCTCTTGTATCCTCATTGCTGCTTATATGTTCTTCGCTAAGTCCCTCTCTTTTAAAATCTTTCCTTGACAAAACTGGGGTGTCAAAAAGGGGGAACGCTATGAAGTTGCAAACCAGGATGCTCAAGAGATCAAAGCACTGAGCCTTCAGCTAGATTTCCAGCACTCCCCAGCTGCAGGTGAGGCGGCCCAATTTCCATGAGAGCTCAGCTCTCTGGGCGCTGAATTATTTTAGAAAATGTAAAATCACAAGTGTCAAAACATGGGAGCAGTGAGATAACATGGTTTAGATACCTATCCAAATTAGCTGAAAACCTTATTCCCGATTTTAGGTACTGCAATAAAAGATGAAGAAAAAGAAAAGCCAAACAAAACAGTCCAGTTAGTTAAGCGTGTTAAAGAAGACATTCAAACACAATTGCTGAAGCATGCTCAAATGTCTACTAAAATCAAAGGCTGATTCAGTGTTTGCCTTGTTTGGTAATGCTGTGAAAAGAGGGCTAGTTTTGCCAAACTAAAGCAGAGAAACCTTTTCACCTCAGTACCCTTTGTTTTATTTTAAAAGCAAACTCAGACACTGAAGAATTAACTGGACGTTGGAAGTATGCTGGTATTCCTACCATTGTTTGTAAGGATACCCAGCGTATGCCACCTGCAAACAAAGCTCCACTTTGCTGAGGGCGAGATACAGTACATTTCTAGGGCCTTTGCTACTAAAAATTTAAGCTGGTAGCTGGATCGCAGGCAGATGGGAATGCGACGGTAGAGCATGGCTGTAGCCTCGCAGTGCTGTCACATGCTACTTGTCTGAGTGTGTTTTGCTTTCATGTTTAGCTAACCTGGGTATGTGAGTAATTCCATCTGGCTTCGGTTGGGCTGTGTGTGATGTTTAGCAGTCGTGTATCTGCAGCATGAGCCGCACGGTGAAGACAGGAGGTGCAAACCTCTCACAAGTGAAGCTGCTGTTTCTCACACTGTTCTACTGTATACAACTAGTGTAGAAGAAAATAATTGTATGTAAGCTGAAGTCCAGTTGTTAAAGCAGGGGGGTATTTTTTGTCTTTTTGCACCTGGGGTTTATGTACTGCCCTCATCACTGTGGATCGTAATTTAATGTAGCTGAACTGTTCCCCTCAGTGCAGACTTCCAGTTTGTTCCATCAGTGTGGAGCAAACTATTTGCCAAACTCTTTCCCTCGCCTGGTGAAGTTCATGAAACCGAGCCTCTTTTTGTCTGCAGACTGCATGAAAGAATTCTTTATGTAAAGTTAACATGGATGAATTCCATTTTCAAACACCTCCAAACCAGACACTCAAAACAAAATATAGATTTACTTCTATATCCTTCCCTAATTAGGTCATTTGTGTTCTGTGAAACAATCTAAGTTTTCATTTCAAGTAAGTATTACCAGCCTTAATTTTGGCTCGAAAAATTTGAAGCATGACCAGACATTATTGATGTAATACCACTTTTCTAAATCTATAGTTTGAAAAGGCTCTGGGAGGTGGGAATTTTGTTGTTTGGTCAATGGAGTGTTAACTCTGAAGCCTAAATCACACAACTTTAAAAAACCCTTGTTCATCTTAGGAGCAAATATAGCTACATCGTTTATGTCACAGTCTGCTACCCTGTCCCTTCAGTCATGCAGTCAGATCATCAAACTTTCAGTTTAAAGCTCAAATGCAATTTTAAGGAGTATTCTGGCCTAATTTACTATCTGCTTTTAATCAAGTTACAATTTTGTTTCATTTTAAATTTTCTTTAACCACCCTGATTGACTCAGATGGAAAGCAAGGATGATTGTGCACAGTGCACAATGATCTATGCCTGATATTGTGGAAATAAATTCAAGTTAAAAATGACCTCCCAATGCACTCAGGGCTCTGCTTTGCACCACCACTCATGCATCGTGACATCCTTAAACTTCTACCAGTAAAGTCAACATCAATATTACATCCATTTCTACAAAGCAACCATATAAACTTCATCTTTCTACACATGCTTTACTTTAAATCATGCATATAAATCCATCTACATGCACAGGCTGAATCTAAAAATTTGCAGATACTCAGCTGACATATTTTCATTGTCAAACTCAAGGAACTTAAAAACAAATCTAACGCCCCAACTCAAACAAGAATAAGAATGCAATACCCCAAGCTGGTTCCCAGCCTGGGGGTAGGTCTAACTGGCACAGTTCAGGGTCGGCGAAGTGCTGCGACTATGTCTGTGTAGCACTCCACCGGGGCTAATTAGGTGCACGTCCCAGCTAACTAGCCGCTTGCGTTGCCGCTTAGATGTGTCTACACCGTTTCCGGATCTGGAAGCTAGTTTAGGGCTTTGTGCCACGTACTGCACAATATGGGTATCACTCAAGGCTGTATCTGTACCTTGCGGTTGCGACAAAGCATTGCTGAGCTCCGCTTGCCACCTTCCCTCCCTTCTTCTTACCTGAAGGAATGCTCTCAAAGACGCTTCAGCAATAACTCGACAAGATTGCCGGGAATGGGCTGGAGGTGAGGGACCCTCAGGCATGACCTTCACTATGGTGCCTATGGAAGAGCCATGCTTGGCTGCCACGTGGATGCTGCTCCACACAGTAGCCGTCTGTCCTTGTGGTACCGCCATGCAACTGATGTCAGGCGGTGCAGATGACCTGCAGTCCCTCCTAGGAGGGAACCAGTGTCACCTGCAACAACACGGACGCGGGGAGTTTGTCTCTTGCCCTACAACTGCATATAGCTCCACATTGCTGCAGAGGAAGCAGAACCCAACAGAGATGCTTCTAAGGTGCATTTCAGATTCATCCCCCCCACAAAGAGCTAAACAGGGAAGGAGCGATCTAGGAAGAAAAGGATCTAAATGAACAGAAAGCCCCCCGATGAGCAGTGGCCAAGCTCCTACCATTTCCCAACAACTCTATTGTTTCCCCAATGACTAAGGAGAAAAGGTCTAAGTGGTGCATACAGAGTTTGCCCCTGGAGATGGGGGAAGGGAAGGAAATTAAGGTACAAATATATAATTAGCTGCCTAATGTGAGGGACATAAAACATAGACATTTTTCATTTTGCCCCAGAGGTGACTGAGAACGTAGAACCTCTGGGTAAGAAATCAATGCAGAGACTGTCAGGTAAATACATATTGAAATAGAAGTGGGGGGTAAGTTAATAGTTCTATGAGGTCATATAATAAAGTCTATAGTTCTTTCATCAGCGCTGCGAACAATGCAGTTACTGTGTTTCTCCCCTGGTGTAATAGCAAAGACGGTTGCTAGACTCTGAAAATAAATTATGCCATGCTTTATTAAATGGTAAACAGCTGTTCCAGCCACAATACAGCACATGCTAATTGAAGAATGCCTTAAGCAGTCCTATAATAAAAGGCTTTTAAGAGTTGGAGAGGAAAAAAAAGCCAGCATCATGACAGACTTACTATCATGGGTTCCCTTAGTTAAAATTCAACACATGGGTCATTCAAGGTGAGAAGTATATTCTGGGAGAAGATCTACAGTAATGAACATTTAAGAATCATTAGCAGGCTCTTTCATGCCATGATGCTGTAGGCAAAGTCGTGCTTAGGTAGGAAGTACAGCCACAAGTTTCTCATCATGTTTCCACGTCTTGTTTTGCTAGGAGATATGTATCCAGGAATACAAAAAACATGTGGGAAGAATTGCTTTTTTCCAAGGTGGTGATCCCCAGCCCAGGAACCTCACCACTCGTGGGAATCACCCTGGAGATTTTGGCAGAGAATGAGAGCTATGGTGCAAGCTGTAAAAGAGCATACGTATAACAGACTGAAGATGATATGTGGCGTCGTGAGCCCCAAACTGGCAACGTTTCCCGAGCAGGTGTATTGTTGTACCTCTGCAGAGCCCTGGCCCCTCATGCCAGCCTGGTTCTTTCGAGCTGAGGAGGTGCGCTGTGCCCAGTGGTTATCAAAGGGGCTATTAGGAATGCCAAGGTACAGACTTTTTTTTACATTAAGAGGTTCATGGTGAAAGTCGGTAGGGAGCATGAGTCAATGTTTAGAGCAGGGAAAAGAAGTCTTCATCCCTGGTCCCTGCGCTACCTTGCTAAGTGGCCTTGTGTAAATATCCCCCCTTTGCACCTCAATTTTCCCATCTTTACTTTGCATTAAAAGGACAACAGGAAGCTTGGTGTGCAAAAGTCCCTGAAGAGCCCTAAATGATAGCTACTATGAAAAATATAAAGGTATTTATAGCAGCTACCCACTGATATAAGCATTTGCCCAAGAATGACATTCAGATATATGGTACTTGGATTACCAGACACCTGCTTTCTGGAAAATTGCTCACAGAGCTAAACTAGATGTGCGTGCGTGTGCATGTGTGTAAGCATGTGTGTAAAATAAAAATAGCAAAATAGTTCCACAGGAGAGAATAATAAGGAAAAGAGTAATGTTTTCCCTGCTATACAACACAATAATTTCTCATCCTGTATTTGGAATTTGTCCTTTCCAAAAACCATTGTAAGATGAGTGCTGCATGGTGAGTAAGATGACTTTTTTTTTAATGTTTGCAATAAGCAAAATGCTTAGAAATTAGGAAAAAGGATGTGCGTCAATCCATTAGATGGCATGCAAATATTTCATTTCGCTCATACAAATCATATGATGTGCTTGCAAATTCATGCAACAAAGCGATGGTTTAATAGAACTGCTCTTCCTATAGAAATGGAAACAGGTAAAGTTTTCCTTCATTGGACTATGTGAGCATTTCCTTTATAAATAAAAGCCGCAGTATCTAAGGTATTTCCTTTGTTGTGTCACCTTTAGGACTTACTATTTGAAGTATTCCATTGAAATGGCTATGCTCTGCGCAGTGTTCAGAATTTTAAGTAAAACCTTAAACAGTTACAAATCAAAGCATCAGGGTACTTTGAAGAAGCACATACACTATATACATCGCATTCTGCATGCATATGCATTGCTGATATCTATATATCATCGACACGTTCACAAAAACATTACAGCTTTGGGAAAAATATTTCAAGCAAAATATAAACATTAAAATGATGATTTAAAAATAATATAGTTTTCAAAACTCAGATTTCAGCATATTTAGGGCTTGTTCTAGAAGTGTGCTTTCAAAATCTGTCAGATTCTGAGGCAAATCGCCATGACATTCTTCTGGCATTAACCCAGTTGTTTCGATAAATACCGCACTAAAATAAGAGGGTGCATTAATTAAATAATTACAAATAATTGATTTTTTCTCCTGTGTATTTATTATATTGTTTAGTCTTTAAGGTATCGATATTTTTACACCTGCATCTGGTTTTATAGTTTCTTCCCCACTCCCTGTGATTTTTGTTCCTCTTCTAAAAAGAGTGCTTGAGGAAATTCTGTGCCAATGTCTCACTCAAATTTATAATTAATGTAGCAGAAAATTATATTTCTAATTAAATAAAACTGAGCATGAATTGAGGCAAATGCTAGAAGCATTATAAACAGTATAAAGTTAGGAGAGGAACAAAATCGCAAACAATGAGCAGGTAATGTAACTGCATATATTAGAAACATCTCAATTATTACATCCACAAAGGCAGAACCTAAAAAGCTGCATTTCATAAGAAGGTGTCATGTTGACATATATTGCTCATTAAAAAAGGTGCCGTTTGTATATGGGTTACTGTTCTTCATATGCATGAATACTGGTAACACATTGTGGGAAAGGAAAGCCCTTGAGATTTTGTGTAGTTTGAATATTTAATGTAACAATAGTTTGCTCCCTAATAAAGAAAGGAAAGAAATTTGGGAGACGAGGACATAAATTTGCCTATTTATTATTTTACGCTGACTGCAGCTGGGTATCGGCACCCCCTGTATACCTCTCCAGATCTGCCGTTAAAATTAGCGACTGCTCACAGTGGCTGCTCTTTAACCAAAACTGCAGAGACTACAAATGAAAAGCTCCCCCCCTCCCCGTCCCCTTTTTAAGCAGGAAATACCAAGCAGCGTATATAATATTCGTATATAATATATATATGTGTACTAACCTACTAGTTATCTCTGCTTACACGCCGGCTGTCAGGAAACTGTCAGCTGTAAAGGCGATAAGGTGGGCAGTTTAAAGAAGATACCGAAGCCTTAAGCTTCTTAATGTGCCACGAATCAATCCCATGAAAGCAAACAACTTGAAAAAGGGTTATATGTATTTAGGAAATCTCTCAGCTCCTCTCGCCTTCGCCGGAGCCGGAGCTCGCGCTAGAGTTTTCTCACCCTAATGACCCCTGAAGCGGCCCGGAGGGATTGTGAAACAAGGCCGTTACAGGAGGCAGCTTGCTAATTGAGAAGTTGATCGGGGGGAGAGGGATCCTGCTTTACCGCGTTAAGTGTCCAAATCAAGCATGACTAGATTGACGTCGCCAAATCGCTGTCTGGAGGCCACTCCAAGCCAGGAGCAGCAGGGCTTTTCACACCTGATAGGCCCCCGCTCTATCTACATCAAGTCGCATTAAGAAAGGGATGTATTACAGGAGTGGAGCCCGCGCCCCTGAAGAGCGCTGCCCGTGCCGGCTAATTGCTGCTCCCCAGCTCCCCTAAAAGCACCAAACCTGCCCGGGCCTTGGAGGCACGCGCTGCCGGCTCCCGTCGCTCGGCCCACCTTCCTCTCCCCTCCGCAAAACCAGACAGGCTCTCTCGGTTCGAGGGGAGCAATCGGAAGAATTAATTCTTCGGTCCGTGCTGAAGGGGCACGCACAGAACTGCTGGGGAAAGGAGGGCGTTCGGGTGACGTGCCGTTGTTCGAAGCTGTCCTGTCAGGGAGAGCTTTTGCCGTGCTTCGGCCTCCAGCCATTAACCCCGAGAGCTCCCGGCCGGCCTGCAGGACGGGGAGGGTGCGAGCCTCCGCCGGCGGGCCGGAGACCCTGGGGCAGGGGACTCGGAGCACAAAGCACCGCAAAATGGCGAACTCCCCGGCTTTTCGACCACAGAGGGATGCCTCACTGCCTTTTACGCCCCTGAAAATCCCCCTCGTCGGCAGTTTGATCAAGGTGACGGAGAGAGTCTGGGATTTAATCCCACGGAGGACTAAAACTCAACAGCTCCTGCCCCACGGTCCTCAGCCTGCATCTGCTTTAAAGGAGGGCCGATCTTATTTTCCTGTACCTCAGGAGACGCGGCCACGACGTGGTCAAGGCTCTCTTGTCAATTTATCTGTTATTTACGCAGAACAGGGGGCCTCCTGAACAGTTCCGAGGTCAAATTTAAACTTAGGAGGAAATATAGCAGGATGGGAGTAGTCAGCCTCTGAAATTCAGACAGTCACAGTCAAATACTTAGGAGGACATTTCAAAAGCATGAGTAAATTTTTTTGTAAACAGCACACGTTGTTATACGATGATACAAAAGCATGCCCCATAGTAGGACTGTCAAATCCAGACTTTATATCTCTTCCTATACTACTTATTTAGATCTAAAAAAGGACTGCACAAAGTCAGGGGGTAGCACGATAACATGATTTAGAGGAAAAACCATTGGGGAGAGACTACAAGGAATTACATGGATAATATTTCCATATTTTCTTTGAAATTGAACTAAAAACCTTAGATAGCCTTTGTTTTTCGGAAGAAAAACTAACCCCCCCCCCCCCCCCATTTGCCACTTCTTTGCATAAACCCATTTTCCCCTCTGAAACTTGAAGAACCTTCTGTGAAAAATATCTATCTATGGCTTTAATAAGGCTTTAATATGGCTTTTTTGATAAAAGTATGAAGAGAGACTAGTAGAGAAACAAATCTCAAAAGCATCAATAAAAATTATTACATGAGAGATGGCATCTATCTGTAGGTCATATATACTGTATATATTGTATTACACACCGACTATCACATATTTTTAAATGGGGGTCATCAAATTACATCTCTGGCATCACAACAGATGACCACAGAGATCAGGATGAAATCCTCCTTTACCTGCCATATCCCTAACCTCGGCAAATCTTGAACAGCTTGGCAAAAGTTGGCTTGCTCTGTTTTGCCACCCTCCCTCTGAAACTGGTTCCCTCACGCCTGTTGCCAGATACCAGATATGTCGGATTAAAACAGTATGGCAAATCCAGTGTTCTCAGGTATCACTCTGGAGAAGGGGAAATGGGAATTTTGTTTGGTTTCTGCCGTCGTTACGACTCTGAGCCACTGAAGATGAGCTGATATTACAGCTTATCCCTTGCCTGCCTGTTGCGGTGGTCAGCCACAGACAGCACGGCAGGCACTGCTGCAAGCACAGACAAGCTTAAGTGATGGGGAGCGATAAGAGCGCAGAATAGTGTGAATGAAGCAATCCTGTTCCACCTAGGCATGGGAGCAGGTGAATTTATCCTGCTCTGGACTATTTCTGTGATATTCCAGGGCTGCCTTGCTTTAGGAGTGACGCAAGGGAACAAGGGACTGATGAAGTTAAGGAGGTGTGTTTACTGCAACAGTTTCAGGGAGGGGGAAGAGGTAGTTCTGAATCAATCACAGTATTTAATGTACTCTGCCCAGCACAGCAGCCCCTTTGCTCTCCCTGTTGCACTGCTTATACATGGCTAGCGCGTACATCTCCGCCTGTGTTTCTGGAAGAAAGTACACTTTGCCGTGCAAGCAGTGGGGGCATCATTTTTAAAAACCAGTGCTGCTCAAATACAAACAAACAAGGGAGCCATGGGGAAGAAGGCACCCTTAGGAGGAGAGACATGGTTGTCTATAGGCATTTTCATGCCTTTCCTCCAAAACTGAGGTCACCCTGAGTTTGTGAGTGCATTTCCCCCTCCCTGGGGAAGCATTCTCTGCTGCAGGAGCAGCAGAGCCCAGTCAGATCTGTCCTGGCACCGGTACCAGCTCCTGTTGCTCCAAGAGGTATCCGAAAAATATTTGACAGACACACCCTCACCCACCCATGACCTTAGAGCGAGAGAAGTCTGGCAACACCGTGGGGGTATCCTCTATTTTCTTGTACCTTTTGGAGGTCTTTGTGGTGGTGCAGAGATTTTAGATGCTGCCAAACCAAGAAGGAGCTACTACCGCTCCATGCCATTGCTGCCATCTACACTGCAGCACAGTTAAGCAGAGGATCATCGCATCTTCTATATCCCTGCTCCAATATCGTAAACTACAAGTTCCAAAATAAAGCAACTAGAAAAATAGGAAGTGGTAACAATAACCGAGATGCCCACTTCAGCCTTTTCCATCTTGTTTCTACCAGCAAAACACAGGCAATTAGATAAAACACTAACCTAAACTGCAGATCTTTTTTTTCTTCCTCCTTACAGTGGTTCATCCCTCTGTCTTCCTCTATTTCTACCTCATTCTATTAATTCTCCCTCATTCCTATCGCTATTTCTTTTATTGTTACCTTTCTCTACTACCTCAGGCTTTTCCGTTTCTGCCAGGTCCATTCTTGCTGTATATCCTTACTGGCTCTCACTTGATATATTATATTCTTGTGTAGGCCCTGACCCGGGTCATCTTTCCACTCAGGTTTCAGGTCTCATCTTCCACTGGAGTTCATTTTTCTTCTAACTCCAGTTACATTTCAGAAATGAAACCTTTTGTAAACTGTAGTGAGGGGTTTCCAATGCTTCCAATCAGCTAGTTACCATCATTACTGAGAATTTAAAGAAATATTTGGCATGCGCCCCACGGCAACTTTAGAGCATCTTCCATTGATACATGGTCCGCCTCGCCTGTCCCATCACCTGTGAAGTTAGATGGGAAGAGTTTTTCCACTAATGTAGATGTACCTCAGCAAGCCTGAATGCCTCCACGATCTGGACAAGACAGCCATACAGCTGGTGGGATCATCATGGCATCCCAGAGCGAGTCACCCACATGTCCCTGGGCAGGGCGAACGGGGAAGAACACGCAACCCCTCATTAGCAGCAGCAGCTGACAACTGAGCTCACTCCCTCCGTCTGCTACCTACAGCAAGACAACGGGAAATGACGCTGCTATCCCGGTAGCTTCTCCATAGGTGAAGAGGTGAGTTTAAAGCCCCCAGTAAGGACGATGCAATGGTAGATGAAGCACTGGAAGAGTCTTTCCCTCTCTTCATAGTCAGCTAGTGGGTGCAAGAACTGTGAGGGAGGGGATGAGGACAGGACCCCTTAAAAAGGAGCCCACCAAAAGCTTAATCATGAATGCAGTAAGAATGGTTACAAGGGCTATTACTGTTTATAATTACTGTTGTAGCCGTCTACCCTACCGGACCCAGTATACGCGTAGATGCAGGCAGTACGCAACCAACTAGAGAAGGCCTGTGCTGCAGCAGGGCTTACCCCACACGGCATCAGTTCGTCCTCATCTCTTGAACAAAAAATTGTCAGATAAGTTGACCTTAGGACTTTTGGGGTATTACCCTGGCTTCTGAGAAACAGACAGCCAAAACGCTCAGAAGTTTCCTACGTCCAAATTCTCTGGAAATCTAGCCCCAAGCTCTTCAGTTTGATGTGGCTCATTTTAGTACGAGAGGGTAACTTGAGTTGAATCTGATTAAAAAAAAAAGAAAATTATCCTCCTTACAGATATGCACGTAAAGGGGAAAATAATAAGGCCAAAGCCCTTCATGCTACATTTTAATTGAAGCTGGAGAAGTATTAATCAGAGGCCAGGGAGACATTTCAGAACAATCAGTTACAGCACCAGATATGAAGTATACCCAAGGCCAGCTCTGCACGGCAGGACGGACGGCGAGCCATGCAAACGAACGCCGTGGCAATAGCATGCACAAGCCCAGGCTACCCTGCTAGACCCAGCAGTCCACTAGCAGGGTACAGGTAGCTGCGGTCTGTATGCCACCACCGCTCGGCAGGGATTTTGTCACCTGCTGCCCCACACAAGCAAAGGCCACTTTTTCTCTGTGACTCTGCCCAAAAGTTTCATTAAGGGATTTTCCCACTATTCATTGACAAGTATTAAATTGACCTGAAATTATTGAGGGATTATTCGTACAGGTAATGGCCACAAATTCTGCAATGTATGCCCCATGTATCTGCTAGCAAACCCATAGGGTTAAGAGGTGCTATTTCTGACTGAGCTGTCCAAAAAAACCTGCTCGTATAGAGTAATACTTCTAAAAACCATGTTTCCACATATCGAGTTTTTCGCTCATGGGAGACTGTTTTGTTACACTGATACAGTATATACCTATTAGGAATATTTTGCCAATATTGTATGTCAATATTCCTAGACATGCAAGTTTTCATTGTGTTGAATATTCCTTAGTTTTATGAGGAAAAGGTTGCAGACCTCAATGTGGATATGATTCATATCTCTGATTTCCTGGATCAGACGGTGTGTTACCACACTGTAAGAGTCTGCCAAGAAAAAAATACCTATACAAAAATGTAACAAATGTCTGATAGCAGGGAGAAGTGCTTTTTCCTAATGAAAAAGCCTGCTTGTTAACTAGCCTTTACTTAGCATTTTTTATTTTTATTTAGAGTGTTCCCACAGGCCTATTAAATTCCCCTACTCTTAAAAATAATTAAAGGGTATGTTAATTATCTAAGATATCTCAATTCATAGATTATAAAGCGTAGGAACTAAAAAAACCCCATAGCCTGCAGCATATTGCAGTTACAGATATTTCTTGTAGATCATTGCTCTACAGTTCTATAGTCTTCTCTATTTTCTATTTATTTCCAAAACAGATGCTTCTTTTCAGCTTATTTTGATTCCAAATGGTTGTCCAACAAAGAACGGTTTCATATGACACCAAATAGTATTTTCATTTATTTACATAATCATGACATCTATGAGCAGATCTAAAATTCAAGAATCAGCGAATACTTCAGAAAGTGCAGGACAGAAATTCACATTTGCAGATGAATTTGTTTCAACGGTGTAAATGGCTGTTTTATAATCACTGAATATTTGCAGACAGCTCAACTAAAATGCTTCCTGGCACAGACATTAGTTGAAACTAAATATTGTACACTATCCTTAGAATGATGTTTTTTCTAACAAGAACTAAGCTTATGCATGGAAAATGATAGGTACCACTACCAGATCATCCGGATTAAAATAAAAAAATTACAAAATATTATTTGCTGTTGGGCAAACGAATTCAATGTAAAATTTTGTGATATCTCGTATTTAATCAACTAATTGTACATAGAATAGGAACTGGAACATATCTGAGTTTTCTGTCAAATTCATCATCTACCAAGAACATTGGAAAAAGAAAGGGAAGAAGGAGAATCACAGATCAAGTTTATGATTAGTGTACTTACTGCTTTTATAGAAGGTGATCACACCTGATTTGAATAGCAGGGGAAAAAAACCCAGTTTTATTCCTTGGGTGATTTTTTTCCCCACAGCATCTGCAACATTGTTAAGTTTCAGCGAGAGAGTATAGCATTTAAAGTTAGGCAAAACTCTGGCTCCTTGTGCCCAACCTCCACCCCTGAACTAACTCTTAGACAGGCTTAGGAAGAAGAGGAAAGCTATCTTCCAGAAGAGAGAGGTATGGTAATAACCCTCTAAGCGATCACTTACAGTGCTAAACAAACAGACAGAAGTCATTCTGTGAGTCCTTTCTTTATGAAGCTGTAGCAGGAGTGACAGTGCAGAAGCGTTGCACGGGCCTCGTGCACTAATGAGAGTCGGTGGAAGCATTTTCTGGGGAGCCACAATTACAGCACTGATGGAAACACACGCGGGCCTCTGCAATATCACCTCCACGCAAGTACTATCTGGTATATAAAATAGATTCACAGTAAGAGCTCCCTGCTTTATGAGGGAAAAAGCTTGTATTGCTATATCATATCACTACATCATAAGCATTTCTCCAATAAGTTGTATAAATTTTTAATCAAGCAAATACTCTTATTGAGCCCAGTAGGTTCACTTGTACTAGGAAGATTTGCAGGACTGGCACCAAATGAACAATAGTCATAATCCTCTTTCTCTCTTTTTCGTTTGCACACGTGTGTGTAGAAGAGGAGTATATCTACATTATAGGAAAGAGAAAACATAAAAACGCATCTAAAATAGTTTTTAGATTTTTTTTTTCTTTGGTGACTGCACAACAGATCGTCCTTATCCACCAGTTCTGTTCCTGTTATTATAAACATGGGTCTTCTCTAATGACTTGTCTGGCGTTACCATATCTTCTAACACCACCAGTTGTGCAGCTTTTTGCAGTTCTTGCACTACTTTAGACACTACTGTCATTTTCACTTCCTACGTCTCCAGTGGAGGCATGGGCAGGGCCCCACACAGGTCTCAGCAACGTGCCTGGCACTATTCAGGCACAGCACCATCGCTGAGAATTTGAAATCAAGGCACAGGACAATCACGGGTGAAATCAACAAAAATAGGGAAAGCACAAGAAAATGATTAAAAATAAAGAATTCTTCTGATTGGGGTGCTAAGCGCTGTGCACGGCACACCAGCGGTTTAATCATATGTAAGTTGTAGGGGGGGTTCTACAGCTGTCTTCCATGGTGGTTCTTAACCAACCTCTGCATTTTTGCCCTCCCAGCAATTCCTCAGTCTCTGGAAGTTAAAGGTGTTGAAATATGTCAGGAATGTATGTTCACATGTTCTCCTCAGCTGTTGGTTTCAACTGCACGTCCAATTTCACAATGAATCCATTTACCATCTTTTTTCCCCTCAGTACTTATTTGGGCTGTTTTCCAACGCTAGCTGGCAACTGTTCCCCATGGTAGAAGGGTTCAACAGCCGGCCAGATGTCAGACTGCTAGGAAGTTTAATTGCTACTTTTAGGAAAGGGGCAGCTATTTTAAGTCAGACGGGCGGTCTTCCCAGTTCGAGGAAGAGGAGGTGACCGGTATTCCCAGTTCGAGGAAGAGGAGGTGACCATCAGTCTGTCATCTGTTGTTTTAAAGATGATTTCAGTCCAGAGCAAGTTCATTGTGAAACTGGTCACTGGGCAAAAAGAGAAGGCCAACCTAATGGAGCGACACAATGCTTTTTGTGTAATTTAGGCATTTTATCTGCAACACAAAAGCGTGCTGTATTATTGCCAGATGAGCTCAAAACCTGTCCCTTCTACACTTTAGAAGAACATTATGCATGTTCAAATCAATAATTCTAATTTCTCTTTATTTGAGGTTTTACCCCAAAACGTTGGTATTCTGTGATTATACTTGAACCAGTACTTCACCTACAGTGATCACTACTATAAAAGGAAGCTCTTCCTAAAGGGACTATTCATCCAAAACTGTATATGTATTTTTTAAATGAAAGTTTTTGTAAAAAATCTAAAAATTCACTGTTTGCACAGTGTGTGTGAGACAGAGAATAAAAAAACCCCTACAGTTAAAATTATATTGAAATATTGAGTAATTATAATGCAGAGTGGAACACCCACACATTGCAGAATTCAGAACCTGCAAGTAAAATTGACTACAAAACCAAAATTGGCTTTGTTGACTTTTATCGCCCTAATCTGCGAGAAATGTAAAAAGCAAACAAAGAGTAAAAGTATTAATAGCAAAAAAACCCCACCCTGGATTTGAGGCTTATGTTTGTAATAAACAAATCCCTTGCAAATGTATTTCTTTACAGTCTGCAGTACAACTTACATTTGGCACCACCTCTTTCAAACCCTGTTGAAATCTTGTGTAAAATGAATATTTATCTTCAATAATAATTTATTAACTTGAAGGTTTAACAAGTATTTAGGCCTTGATACCACAAAAATATGAGTGATGTCCACCCATAGCCATCACTTAATACATTATATGTGTAGAACTATCTCCAGGTTCAGGGTCCAGAATTCAGAAATCTTCAAAGGACAACTTCTACATGTGCCTTAAAGGGTACCTACGGGCTTGGAAGATTTTTGTGGGGGGAGGTAGACAATTAATTAATACCAATAGTAAGTGTTACATTATTGGCAGTCCTCAGGAATATGACTGTGTTATTGGGAAATTATTTCAGTTATTTTTTTCATTGTGGTGAATATATTAGTCTTACCATCAGCATGGTAAAATGTTCTTTTAGTAGATGAAACGAGGCTATTACTTGGGGGAATAAGTAAGGAACAACAACAAAAATTAAACCTCTCATTACTTTGATGGGAAAAAAGTGACTTTTTTCCCCACACTAATATGACCATTTATTGTTTGTGATTTACTTGTACCTGATGATCAAGCATAGTTAATGAAAAATACACTGTTTTCCTAGGTGATATCAGAGATTTTTACTCATGTTTTTCCATTTAAAATAAGAAGCATCTTAATAACTGTTCACTTTTGAAAAATGACTTAACATACATGTTCAATTGCTCTTTCATTTAAACCCTTCAATTCTTCTCATCCCTGGGGAAGATTTTGGTTTGATGAACACAGAAACAGCATGACATTCTGCAGGAATAAGGAGCAGCCCCCAAAAAGACCCTATCTCCTATTTGAAGTGTAAAAACAAGCAGCCATATCTTCAAGAGAGCTGGCCAGATTTTCCAAAAGTCTCCAAATAAGGAGCTGGCCCTGGAGCACACCGCCTGTTATATCTGAAAGCTCTGTGTGCACTAATACTGTTTACTCAATGCGAAAACCATACTTGTACGGCCAGGACAGCCACCCTGGTGCCGCCTTTACTAGACCATCCATGTGCCCCAACATCACCACACATAACCCAAACCCAAACCCTGCTGGGGAGCACTCTTTTGAGCTCCGAGGGCTCAGACACGCGCATTCGTACACTTTACTGAATCTATCGCTTACCAGTATAACGGTGTCTATCTTCTGCACAAACCAAGTATTTTCCATTTACCTTTTAGTGTTTGAGAAGCTAAACGTTCTTCACCAAGGAACAGAAGTTGTGATTTTGGTAATTAACTGCACAAGGCAGGTACAAAAAAATGGCTTGTCGGTGCCCCATAGACTGACGCAGATCATGAGGTAGCAATTTGCAATTAGAAATTTGCAATGAAGACGTGGGAAGGAGCAAATAAATTCTAGATCAAAATTATTGACTAATAACTTGACCACTATTAACTTAAAGCAAACGTCTGAAAATGTAACTGTACAAGGTTAGCCAGCCAAATACAATACAGTATTTGCTCACATCAGTAAACTGTTAATCTCATATGTTTCTAAAACCAAAGAAAAATATGGAGAAATACACAAACTGATTCAAATTAAGCAGGTCTCACTATTCATTTTATGAAAAGCGCTGGGTGTGCCTTGCATCCAAAAGCAACAATTTGTTATGCACTCTAGTGCTACAGCGCTCCACAGCATAAGTAACTGTTTAAAAACCTGAAGCATTCCTAAAATGCTTCACTTAAACATTTCTGCAATAAAATCTTATTGAACTATTGCTTTTATTAATTTTTTACACACTAGGGACCAAGAGATGCAAGTTTGATTTTTTTCTTTTCTCTTTTCTCCCTCCTATTTTTTTTTTAAACTTTACCTACTACTAGCAAATAAACTATCTCTCTTTTTTAATAAAACCATGGCCTTGAGTTTTGGCCCCTTAATAGTAGCCTACATGGTCGACTACCCTTGGTGTTAAATTTTCTTAAATTGTATTTCTGTCAGTATATCATTTTTTTAAGCAATGGACCCTATAATAGCAAGCTCTGTTCTGTCAGGAGTACATTTTAACAGCATGACACAAGTATTTTTCACTACAGGAGACAAACAATGATATGTATTACATGCAGTAAACATTGCCTTTGGTACATAGGGTTCTCTTAGCATTCATCTGTCTAAAATTTCATTGTGTCCTGCACAGGGAAAAAACCCTGCCTCTCATTAACTATTGCCGAGGGCTGTAGGTTTGTAAAGTGCCAACAATGCATTGTCACATTTCTCACAAAACAAGGGCTTGATTGAATATTACAAGAATGGTAGAAACCCAGCAAGGTGGATTAGGGGATATTTTAATAGTAAAAACAAAATAACAAGCCTCTCGCTGAGCTGCTTAACTAACAATCTTGTACCCAATTTTTTTTTTCCTTAAAACAAGCCCCCTCTCCCCAAAACAAGCAGGAACAAGAACTTTATAAAATAAAGATGTTTTGCACTTAAAATAATAGGGTCCTGGGAAGAGGAGAAGAAAAATGGCAATTTTTCTGTGTGAAATGCACCCAACCCTGCAATTTTACATTATGAGGACTGCAACAGCAGCAGTTCCAAAATTCACAGTAAATTTACATAGGGGCTGCAGTTCAATAGTTAATCAGACTATTATACTCCTAGTTACTTGGAAAAACAAGTTTTCCTGTGCTGATGCACATGAAGTGCCCTTTAGCTGTGAGGGACCACCCCTGAGAATCTCTCTTCTGTGACATTTTTGCCGTACATTATGTGGGTGTATACAACCTCAGGCGAGCCATCTGCAGTGGGGTCAACATCTCTTTTTGTGAATCGGTAGGTTGGGAGTGGATTTATAAAGAGCTCAATACTGGCACAATTCTCCTCCGATTTAAAAAATCAGCAGGAAAGTGGAACCTCGTCGGCTTTGCTGAACTTGAATGTGACTTTCATCTAGCACCCTAAACTACAAGCACCATAAATGGGTAACGTGCAGAGAATTATTCACGAGAATAAAATCAAAGGACCCCAAATTATTCAGACGCAAAAGCAATGCATTATTTACTTGTTAATTGCTCCTTGTAAACAAATATGACTTTTTTCCCTCCTTTGGGATAGTATCATCATGGTCAGAAAAGAAAACAAGCAGGGTTGACTTAATTTTGTAGAGAGTTTAGGTAAATTTACTGCTCCACAAAAACATCTTCTGTGGTAGGCAAATCACTCCCGAGATCTTAGTTGTCTCTACTCTAAAAACCAGAACAGGACATTTTCTCAGCCTCAAGGGAACAGACACCTTAGGCAGCAAGACAGAAATAATGCAGTCCCAGGTCCAAAAGTAAGGCAAAACTTCCTCCCACAAAATGGGGAAAGGCTTTTTAGCTCCTAGGAATTATTGGAAAGGGATTATCACAAACACTGATTTAAAGAAAGATAAAAATATCTTGGTTAGATCTGGGCCCAAAGCAGAGAGGACTGCAGCACAAGGTAAAGCAGCAGTCCGCATACAGAGGATGAGGTTAAAGCAAACAACGGATGGAACTGGGGAGGGACAGAAAGAATCGGGGAAGCAAGGTGACAAGACTTCTTAAAAGGCCATTACGGAAACTACCAGGGACTTCTACTTCCCGGGAATATTTTAAATTAATGCACTGGCATACAAAACGTCCAGGGGATTGATCAGGAGAGACAAATACAAAACTCTTTATCCTAGGCACATAGTTCATTTTGCATCTGATAACTGTTGGCTGTTGTCAGGGTTGTTTAATGGGTGGGGGGTTTAAAGGAAGAGAAATTTACAGCTGTTTCACAGAGACAGAGAAGAGATCATTTGCTCTACATAGCCTTCAAAAAGAAATATAGGGAGTAGCTGGCATTGGTAAATGCTGGGTTTCCTTGCCAAAGCCTGTAGCCTTATAAGATTCTCTATGCATCTCCTCAGCAGAGCTGAAGAAGGTTTGGCTAGAACAAAATTGCTTCTCACCAGCAACATCTGCTATAAGATCTGGAGATCTCTGTCATAACAAAGCCTGTTTTGAGATTCTAGCCTTCCTGTAGGTGCCGAGTGCCAGATGAAGGGGCTGGAACAGGATAAATGGGCTCCGCTGCCCCTGCATCCAACCAAGGGGGAATTGCTGTGAGAATGGGGGAATGCGACCCATAAAGTCCCTTCCAAGGGCCCATCCTACAAACTCTGCTTTGGCAGAACCAAAGGAGGGTTCACAGCAGATGTTCTGGATAGACCTGTCAACATTATGCTGAGCTCCTTTGGCAGCTGAAGCAGCGCAGGGCTGCAAGGATACAAAAATAACTTCAAGAATTTTAGGTTGAAATTTTGGCACTGGATGGGATCGCAATTGCTGGCCTTTTAACTGTTTCCTCAATAGTCTGCCTAGCCTCCAGTAGGACCTCTCTGGGGAGGTTCCCTCCAGGGCTTCCCTCACCCTGACAGAATGGAGCCGTAAAACTGAAAAACCTAGGCTGGGAAGGAACAGAATGGACGGAACAGAATGGTACCGGGCTATAAGAGGCCATCAGAAAAAAGCACTGCAGAGGCCGAAGGAGAATCTGGTGCGCTGTCACGTCAACCAGCATTGCTTAGAGGACTACTGCCCAAAGCCTTCCAGGTGCACGCCTTGTCTTTGCTCGTCATGACCACTACGTGTCAGCTCTGCAGCCTGACCTCTCCCACCCCCTCACAACATGAGGGGGAGCATTTAGCTGCTCTGCTCTCTGCACAAAAAAAAATTTAATGAAAGCCCAGGGTATTTATACAGGGCGATCCTACCAGGGGTGCTGAGAGTGTATCCATCTTCCCCCTTTGCCTCCTTGAACAGGGGACAGCTGGCACACGTCCTGCAGAAGGCTTGCCTCCTTCTGTGTAGCCCAGCCATGGAGGGTGCGTGCTATGTTATGTGGGAAAAGTCCCTCAAAACTGGAATGCAGCCCCCTCTGTCATTAAAAAAAAACCAAAAAAGGTAATAATCTGACCCATTTGCATTCCTTCATTTCTGAAGAATGCAATGTCAGGGCATCAGTAACAACTCTGTCTTTAACACAGCTGATCTGCAAGGGCTGCCAGGTAATTAGGTTGCTTTATTTCTTGAGAGTACAGAAAAAGCCAGAAAGCCCACAGTGGGTGCTCGGACGGTAACTGCTATGTAACTCTATAAACCAAGATGCTCACCCATCTGTCCAGAGTCTTGTGTATCCATTCACTTCAACTCTGCTGACAGACACAGAAGGCCAGTCAGCATTCATAGGTGACATTGCTAGAAAAGGTTCCCCCCACCACCACCACTTTTTACTATAGCAATAAAGATTCACGCATTTGCTACAAAGCCTCTAAAGCAGGTGAAAAGTACTCATAAAACTAGATTTAAATCACCTCACCTTTAGTATATCATCCCAGACACTTCACAACTGCTGGAAAAGGTGTTGACTAATCCTAAATAAATGCATGCGAGGGTAAAAACAGAGGCAAATTTCACATGCCACTCGCAGCTCTGTATCGATGCAACAGCTTAATGTGCAACAAAGTCCTCGGCTACTGCTACTTCAAGACTTTAATATGTAGACTAAAGACAAAGCTGGGGAGCTGCTCACCTTCCTTGTGCATCAAGCTAATAGCAATGGGAGAACAAGGAGGGGAAGGAAGAAACATGCTGGATCTTGCCATAGTCATTACTGTGCATCCCCCAGTGTCCTCAGACACATTACTGCTTTTCTCTAACACCTCACGCTGTACTTCCCCACCGCAAATTCTGGGTGAAGCCTTAATAAAGCTCTGACATCTATTGTTAAAACTCACAAACTAAAAATTCAGCGACTCAGCTTGTGTGACTTTTTGGAATCGCTGCAGCAAGTCGTGAATGATGTATGAAATGAAAAATCCCTGCTCACTGCACACAATTCAGATAGTAAAATCTCCCCGGAGCATTAAAAAAAAGCACTTAAATGTGTCATTTTATTTTTGTCCTGTGCCCAGAAGACTCCCTCATCTCTTCCCAAGAACATGCAGACACCTCAGCTATCACCAGAGAACGAGAAAGCACACTTGGAGCTAAAGTAGATCAGTTCAGTTCACACAGTGTTTCCAGGAAAAGATACAGGAACCTGGAGCAAACCAGACAGAATTATATTGGAGACATGTTCAAGCCTCTCTCCAAACACACTTTTTTTGGTCATTTTTTAAAGTAATATCTAATCTCATCAGCCTGACTTTAACTTGATTGACCTTTGGAGATTGCATTAAGGAAGCAACAACAGCACGCTCAATATAGTTAGGACCATGAGAGGAAACATTTGATACAAATATCATGTGTGCAGCTAGACATTGTTTATGTTGGGACAAATAGAGCAACACGCTTTGACTTCAAGCCTTTATTCTTTCTAGCCCCTTTACCGGAACTTTTTCCCAGCCTGCCTTTTGGTGTTGACCTTTTAAATCTGGCAGAGCCGAACATCATGCTGACATAATTTAGCCATCATCTGACTCACTGCATGTGCTGCTTTCATCTGTTTTCTAGTGAGCACCTGTTGATATTTTTCATATCCTTATTATGGAGGAGCTAGTAGAATGTGATGGGACTTTTTTCTTGTGGTTTTTTTGGGGCAAGAGGTTTAGCAACAGTGACGCGGAACACAGAGAAAGGTTGGGTTACTCCCAACGGGGATTTCTTCAATACCAAAACTTCTGCATGCGACAGGCAGCCTCTGTTCACGCACCTCCACTTCCAGAACGAGAGGATCTCCAGAATTAATCTTGCAGCAAAACGGCTCAGTTTGGAGCACACAAACTGTCACTCTTTCCCAATCGCTAAAAGGTGGGGAGTTGTCCAGTTTGATGGTGTTCCCTTTGAGCACAAGGAGGATGGAAAATTGACAGCAAGACTGCAAGTCTACGGAAGAGTGATCTGCCCAGATGCAGCTGTCTTGGTGACTGCATTTAGTTTTAGGAACAGAAAGCAGGGGTCCCATCTAACGACAACTGATGTTGTCTTCTCTTGACAAGTTTTCTTAAATTTGCAATTTAATAATTTTTCCTCCCCAAATATTACTGATGAGGAAGGACAGTCGCCTACACCAGTGTCACGTTTCTGTCATCTTTGGCATTCTGAAATTTCAGGGAAAGCAGAGAAAAAAGTGCAGCTGTTAACCCTTTTGCTTCTCTAGCTGATTCATATAAAAACTAGAGCCATACCTACTTCTGGCTCCTCGTACACAGCAGAAGGAAGAAGGGACTACATTGTTCACCAAACACACCGCTGAAGCAGGGGCAGAGACAAGAATTTTGCAGTGCATCCTCCACCCATCAGCACTAGTGCCTTCAATGAGCAGCACTGCAGTAAGGCTGAATTAGCAGTAACTGCTCTATGTTGGGTTGTTTGGGTTTGGGTTTTTTTTTCCTGTAACAAAGCAAGAGGCAGACAGAAAATACACCGGTAATATCTGGTCCATTCGTCCTACCAGGAAGATACCGTCTTTGGATGTCACCACCCAATCTGGAAAGCAAGGCACTGCTGGAATCTAATATAGCGCATGGGCTATGGAAGTGTGCTTTTCAATGCCTTTTCTCAACAGACAAGCACACTGGGTCCAGGTTAGATTTGGTTCCACAAGAGGTCAGCTAGAGCTTAAGGATTAAAAGCAGCAGTGCTTAAAAGCAAGCATACAACAGTTCCTCGAAGTCTGGGAGGTAAGAGGGTTGGTTCTCTACTGCCTTGCAGGGATAGTGGTTTCCAGGCTCACACTGACAAAAATCCCATCTTTGCACTTAGGCAAGATTTTCTGGGAAACGAAACATGCTTGAAATCATTTTCTCAATTTGTTTCCCTCCCCATGCCAATTTTATTTATTTCTTCTTTTTGTTTGGGGTGGAAAAGGAATACTTGTCCCTATCCCAGCTTTTTGATACTCTGCTAGAAGCAACACTATACTACTTACATAATATTGACATGATCGCACAAATAAGCCAAACATGAGACACGTAGGAGTTGGTGATAAGAACTAACTTTTCCAAAAAGCACACCTTAAAACCAGAAGGATCGGCTTATGAGGAGAAAGAGCTGGACTTCAGAAGAAAAGGATTTGTGGTGGTTAAAATGAAAGCATCAGACAAAAAAAATTAGAGTGATTGTACGTCTGCTAAAATAGCCTTACACATATATTTATCCACACGCATTATGTAAGATAGATAAAAATTACTTTTTCAACAGGCCATGAGGAAAACTGTTTATCTGCCAACATAGTAAGACTACATGATTAATAATAAGACTGCTTAGGGTAGGTGGTTCCAGATTTATTTGTTCAGACACAGCTCCTATCAAGACTGATAATCTGACAAATTACAGTAAGTTTTGCAAATATATACTAGCTTTTATTCAGCGTAAACCTCAGAGGCCTTTTAAGTTTGTATAAGGAGGGAAAAGAACCAAATGAAAGCAATCATCTGCTTACCAGAGCAGGAAGTTGTACTTCTTGTGCTCACCTTCGAACTATTCCAGGGCCAAAATGTTAAAGAACTTGCAATGGGCACTACCGTCTACACTATGCATTTCAGAAGTGCTCTCATAAAATATATATGTATATTTTACCTATAACTATCCAATAAGAACCTACTTAAAAGACACAAAGAACAGGGAGAAGTAGTAAGACATGTTAGGGCTATTACAGGAAAATGCTCAGGCTGTGTTGCACCTGGAGACGGAAAGTAATTGGGACCCTGACAGGGACACATCAGGGATGGTAAAGAAAGGCCTCAGAAAAGCACAGAAGACACCCATCGTTGGATGTGTGCTCATGAAGTAGTCATTCCTCTTTGTTTTGCTGGCTGACTCTTTCTACTAGCAGTTCACTCTGCATTATGACTGAATTAGGTAAGGAGGTGCTGGGGGGAGCGCTCTTGGCGAACTGCAGTCTACAGCCAGGCTCATTAAAACCAGCACATTTGCTGCAATGTTTGCAGCATTTCCTCTAGGTTTTAAGATTGGTTTAATAAGTGAAATTCTGAGCAGAAAGAATATATTAATTTACTTTTTAGTGCTTCTTGCTATAAGTATTCAATGTCATGCTGGATTTTTTTAAATTATTTTTAATACTATAGGGAGCATAAAAATGCATTAATTTAATATCTTAATCAAAATGAACACATCCTTCTAGAAGCCCAAAGCTGCTAAGTACACAGGACAGGTTCATTAGCACAGTTTTGGAGCATGAAAGGAAAGTGAATTGAGAACCCAAGATTCACAAACATCAACACAAAATCCCAGGGCTTTTTAATAAAGTTTTGTCCCAGTTCCTACTGCTTGCTGACTCCCAGGAAAACTGCGGACAGCAGAGCCCACGAGCTGCTGATGTGTTGTAGAGACAAGCCTAGAGTTAAACCCTTAAATCATCCACCAGCAGTTTGATTTGGGGGTAAGTAGCATGTAGGATTAGCATACAAATAACCATCCTTTCCATCTGAGAGAAACAGGGCAAGGTTGTTACAGGTGTCAGAACTTTGATTGACATCCTAGACATGGCAGCAAGGTGCCTGGCCAGGAGCAGAGTTGTGGGTTTGAGCTTTTCCTGGACCAGGGAGTGATGTTGTGCTGTGGGTAGGGCTAATCGCTGTACAGTATGTAGCACACGAAAAACAAGGACACAGCAATTCAGGAGAGGTTTGCAGGCAAAGCCATTCCAATTTTAAATATTTGGCTTTACTAAGGCATGTTTCCAAATTAAGAGGCCCTATAGCTTTCAACAGGATTATTCAGGGTACATCAAGTCAAGCATGTAGTATACATTTCTAGGATTAGGGTTAATGTTATTTTAGTATAAAGTGTTCTTAAATGTATCAGATTACAAATTAAATAAGGAAGCCAACAAAAACTAGTGGAGAACAGCACCTTACTGAGTCTGCTCTCCCCCTTCATGACACTTTGTATAAGGCAGACACATTAGGCTTATAAAGATTTCTTTGCAAATTTGGGGGATTTTTTTGTAATCTCAAATCCTAGAAACTTCTGAATTCTGTGTAAAACTTGTTTAACACAAATTAGAAAGTGGAGAAATGCAATTTGTTTCTTTATGGGAAGATGAATTTTTAAGTTTTCTACTATCTAAAACAAACAAACAAAATCTTAATTTTTGAATGTTAATTTTGAGAAAGAATAGTAGCTCTGAAGGTAACAGTCCTGACTTCAGGAAAACAAGATTTATGTAGAAGCAACCATAGTGACAGAAGATGAGAACTAAGACAATAATTCACGGTGATTGCAACTGTTATTACCATCCCTAATCCGTAGCCTGTAACTCACTTAAGCTATGACTACCTAGAAATCCTTCCTAAAATTCCTCTAAAAGACAAAACCAAGTTCAGTGATTGTTACTGGAACTATTTTTAGAAGTTGATAGCAATAATAAATACCTCCGTTTCTTAGAGCAGATGTATTTAAGGGGGAGTGTTAATTATTAAATCTGTATCTGCATCAACTTTTTTCTAATACATATTTTTCTTTAAGGTATCTGCAAAGAAATAACATTATAAAATAAAATAAAAATAACATTTATTTTGTCCCATGATGGAGCAATAATACTGTTCAATGCAGAGTTACAATATAATAAATACTATTCACTAAGCTAGAACCTGAGACTCTGTGTATGCTGATATTTATGGCTTGCAAGCTTGTCTTGAACAAAAATCAGGTTTGATTCACAAGCATTTTGCACATTTTAGTATCAAGAGAGAAAAGTGATAACTCCTGTACATAAAGTCCAAAGGTTCAAGCTTTGTTCAAAACAAAGGTGTGATACAAAAGCAGTGATAAAAGAGCAAGGGGACATTTGCTACCTGGTGTAGTATAGCGTCTTCCTAATTAGTCCGATATATTGTCACTTACAGTATATCCAAATGTATAACTTGACTTACTCTCACTTACTCACTCTCACCTCCCCCAAATGTAGAAAAGATACAATAAAATCCCTGATGTTCTCTGCTTTCGCCCCCCCAAAAAATAATTTTATCTTTGCATGTTGGGCAATTCTCACTTTCATCCACTATGTGCCAACATAAGACATTTTTGCAAAAGAAAAGATGAAAAGCTTAAATTCCAGTACTGCAGAATGCCACTTCACTCAAGACCTGCAGGAGAATTTCCTGAGGAACATCATTCCGGAGCTGAACATACTCTTCTCTTTTATAAAAGTAGTGATTTTCTGCTAGTGAAAAGTTCCCTTGTGCTGTCTTTTGTTATAAAATAGATAAACAGGGTTCACTCTAATCCCAGAGGAAAATATTTTGCAGTTAATAATCGAGGCCATTGCGCTTTTTGAAAAATAGGTGCTAAATACGCTCCAGTTGCTGGTAGCTGCAGTTCTGATGTAAGGCTGGAAGAGGGACTGAATTGTGAATCCATTATACCAGCACTCCATAATGACATTTTAGCACATGCTTAAATTAAGCCTGCAACTAACCTAACCGACTGCCATGGGGCTATCAAGATGCTTAATTGCTAGCATAGATTTAAAGTCTGTCTTAATCAGGTTTAGAGAAGACAGGACCATATTGTGAGTGCCTGTATAACATGGGGTGCAGAATTCCACCATGATTTCTACATAAATACATGCATAAGTATCATACCAAGGAGATGTGCAGAGATGACATCAACATGGAGAGCCTGCAAGGTCTCTTAGCCATATATTGTTTCGTTTTGACACATGGCTTGGTAAAGATTAAATTTGGCTGAACTACTACTTATCCTGCTATTTGAGCAATTTATGTTCTCACTAGTATTTGGTCAAGATCTGATAGAACTTTTGTCAATTTTTGACCCAGGATATGTTTCAGGGTTTTTGTTTTGAGTTTTTGTTTTTTTAATATCTTTCTAAATATTAGAAAGAAGCAGAACGAGCAGTTTCTGTAAAACGAAATTTTAGTTATTTCTAGGCCATTACAGACTTTTTTTTTTTTTGGCCTGATCAGGTACAGCTAGCTCTTCCACCCATCATTTTTCAGGAAGATAACAACTTGATAGATTCATACATGCATCTAAAAAAGCAGCACATTCTAGAGGTGACTTAAACAGCCTCTTCTCTTTTAAAATATGAATCTACTGATATCCATAGCCATTTTAAAAAATACCAATCACATACAATGAGACTCAAGTGCCAAAGGCTAATGATTCAGACTGTGCAAGAAGCAGCCTCAGGAAGGTGTGAAACAACAGTACCAGAATTATGTTACAGTTCCCTGTAACAAGGTGTAAAACGTGTAAAGCTTTTTGACAGTGTAGACTCATTGCTTCAGATATTTGTGTCTGAAAAACTTCAAAGATTCAAGAAAATTTTGATCAGGAGGAAAAAAAAAAACAAAAAAAAGCTTGTGACTGACTTAGATTTATTTAAAAGGTTATCCATTATCCATTATTTAAAAGAATCCATTGGGAAGTTAGCCATCACAAAAACAGTGTATTTACTAAGGTATACCCAAAATATGGATTCTTAAGGACAGCAATAGTTAAGACCAACTTCATTTAGAAGACATTTGAGTATTGCATACTGTGTATTTTGGTTTCCAAATTCATCATGAGTATATTTAACTTTAGTGAGAAATTAAAAGAAAAAGCAATTCTTAAAGTCAGGAGGGCTGAAAGCGTGTAACAATGTTGTCCATTTTGATGGCCAAGTCTCAATTATCTATTATGAAGTTTTACATGAAATTTCTATTTCCAGGTGAGCAGTATTTGAATTTTTCACTTTGCTCATGGCTATACTGTTAGGAAAAACAGCGATGCTTGTTGCATATTATTCAAATATTCACATCAAGAAGGAATGCTATGTATTATCTGGAACATTTGAAGAATTTAGCAAATTAAACGTAACAAAATTCAGTAAGAAACTTTTTTTTAATTACATAGTAGTGACTTGTTTTTCAGTTGTGGGTGAAATAGCCACAAAAAAAAAATTAACATTTCAAACAAATAATTTTTCTTTCTTTTTTTTTTTTTTTTAAAGGAACAGATATGTAGCAGAAATCAGAACTTCTTAAAGGTATCTCTGTGCTAGACAATAAGAGCTAAATATTCTTCTGCTACATTTTACACAGAGGCATTTTTTCACATAGGCTTCGGCTAAAAATGCAGAAAGTTTCCAATTAAGTCTTGGATGTCAAATCACATGTCATAATACAATTGATGATATTTACTCCTGAAGTAAATCTTTTTAATATGGGTATTATTTTAAACATATTTCATAAAAACACTAGTCATAAAGTCAAGTCTGAGGAAAATTCAGCAAGGAAGAAATCAAGAAAGTTGCATTTCTTTTAAAAGAGGTTCTAGAAAATACTAAGCAGACCTATAGAATGGTTGTTGTTTCACCAAGAATGTTGTCCCGCCCTCTGGCACTGCAGACTTACCTACGCTGCCCCAAAATCACCAGTTTTATTAAGATTTATTGAGCTGCTATGTATTGACAAAATCTTTGTTGTAAAATAATTTTCCATCAAAATACACCGTACTGTAGAAAGGTAATGAAGAGCTATAGGACAGGCTTTAAGAGGCACTGCACTTTCATCTGAAAAGTCTCCTGAAATTCTTTGAACATTTCCAGGGGATTAATGAGGTATTTTGACAACACACGAGAAGCATCTGGTTTTCAAGAAGCCTTATAAGAGGGAACATTCACATTCTTGGAAATTAAACTGTGTATTTTAAGCCACTAAAAATAACACAATTATTAAAAATTTGGCAGCTCTGAAGAAAAATACCAGCAGATACGGGAAAACACATGGAACTACTGAAGAGCGTCAAACTTGAGTACACACATTTCACAGCATTTCAACATGACTTAAACACCAATTTTAACAGCTTAATTGAATGTTTCTTATTAAAAGCTATCACAGATGAACTAAAATAAGAACAAGCTAAACTAGCCAGAGTGTAGCTAAATCAAAGGCATTATTCCTTGCAAGTTGGGTGGATTAACTGTGCATATGTGCGTTACTCTCCTTGTAGTACATCCTTATCCCTTCAAAAACTGTTAAGGTGTTTTGAGGGTTTCAAAACCTTTGGCAATTAGTGGGAGAGAGAGTATTATTGCTTTTTTTTTTTTTTTCTCTTTTAAGACATGCTGAATGATACAATTAATGTAAATTTCAGAGAACATTCATCTCACATACACAGCAAAATTAGTACAAGCAGACTGTTACACCTACCATTTCATATATTTTTAAAAATATTTTTAGGGCCTATTCCTGCAAACTAGTACTCCCTTGAATATTTCAATGCATTGCAACAAGTATGTTAGTGTATAAATAAGGGTTCAGTTCTGCAAAGCTTTAGTGAATAAAGGGCTCTCTTAAGCCTCACTCCTGTAAATACCTCAATATTTCTGAAAACTCAGAGTTTAAATGTTTCAAGATCTACCCTTATTTAATCAAGCTGGGCAAGAAGCATACTGAGGTGTCATTTTGAAAACACCTTGTAACCCACTACCCACTAACCACTACTACTATCCGTATAAAGTATTCATACATGCATTTGAGAGAGCTGGTATCTTAGGTGTTTGCGATACTTAACGTGCATTTTCCATGACATGAGAGAGTAATAGGATCTGCTAACCAATACCAGACCACAAGACATTTTAAGTCTCTCTAAGTACTTCTACATAATAATTTTTTTTAAATAATAATTGCATTTAGAGTGCGAGCAGTTGTACAGGAAAAAGCTGCTTCCTAAACTCTACTCTTTTCAGTCTGCACCCCTTCACAAGCTAAATATTTTACAGAGGCAGCATCTTTACAATGCTTATGGTTGAACACTCTACTTTCTGCAGTCATGTCTCATTATTTACAAGATCGCATTTAATATATGTATTTTAAAAACCTGGCTTGTCTCAGGTCTTCAAACCAGCAAGTGGGGAAGAAAAAAAAGCTAACGCAATCTGCCCTTTTCTTCAGGAATAGTGATCTACTCATCTTCATAGCTATTCAGTGGTACTTTTACAGTCTGCAGTACATTTACAAGCAAAATCAATACCAAGGTTGGGGGGGCAGGGGGTAGACGTTTGTGTCACCATCCCTGATAACGTTCTAGATGTGTTTAAGGGCAAAAATTCCACCCCAATATATTAGTTTTATTAATCCTTTTCCTATGATCCGTTTGCCTGGCTAGGGAAATTATGCAAAAAGTAATAAAAGTTCTAATTCAATTTCCATGTTAAGAGATGGATTTGAAAAAAAATATAAATCAGAAACCACATTCTTTGTGTTTACTAAGAGATATGCACTCCAACATTTAGTGTCATGGAGCTGGAGTTAAAACCAGAAACGGTGAAGATAATTTAGCTGCATGAATGCCTGCTCTTCAGTAAAATGCTGCCAAAATTAAATAGGAATGAAACAGCACTTTGTAGTCATTGGTCGCTCAGCAGGGTTTGCGTAGTTAAAAACCTAAGTGAAAAGGGTGATTGACCTACATTGCTACTAGCTTAGCACAGCTGTACTTTCATATTTTCACTGCATCTGAGGAAGCTCATTATTTAATACAACTGAGTTACATGTAATTGTCGGTCTTTCATTTTACACTTTTAGGGGCCAGATATTAATCTCAAATGTGCAGCAGGCATTACTGTGCATCTGGAAATATCTGCGGCTGCCCATTTGCACGCAAGGCTAAGAGACAGGATTGCACATAGTTGCACCTGAAATTAGAAGGCTGGCCAGTGGTAGGAGGACCTCACAAATATGCAGAAATCAAATGAGCAGATGGAACAGAAAGCAAATCCCTTGGCACCCCAAAGGCAAACGCTCTGCTGTTTCCCTATTGTTTTGAGCAGAAGCAGCCCAGAATGCACAACCAAAGAGCATTTCACACAACTCATACCTGCGGTTTAAATAAGTAATAACATTCCAGTTAACAACCAGTTTGACATGTTAACAGCCCAAGGGCTGTTAACATAACGACTGGTCATTAATGGCAGTAATGACAGATTTCAAAGGGAATATTGTGCTTGTAAATGGACATGCTGCCAGTCAGAAGAGAGGACAGAGCAGGATAGGCTGATACATTAAGATGTCACTGTACAGCTCTGGAGGGAAAAAGAAAAGGGGAAAAAAAACCTCCTTGCATATTTCACTTACTGTAAATGGACTTGAAATATTGGCATAAACCTAAGTTCCTTAAATTAAGTCTTCACTTTCTAACCCAAGAGTGTATAAGCAGGAGACAGAAGCCTGCAGGGGAATTATACTCTGCATATCATTTTCACAGAGTGTGTTATTTCTAACATTGAGCCCTTTCTTTACCCAAGTCAGTTCTCATCCTCGTTAACAAAACAGAGTTCATTCCTGCTGTTGCCACCCTAATACCCATGGTGTTCTATGCCACCTCTGAAACCACTGGAGTGACTTACATGAATCAGAGTCCAGGGTAAAGCCTCTCACACCCAAAGTATCTTCTGAGCTCATTACCTCATTAAAGATTTCTTCCATTCCCTCAATCCTCCCCAACCCAGAGAAAAAGGTTTTAATACAGTAAAATTAACTAATTTGACCAAAGGAGAGAGCTAAACCAAAGCAGGTTTTGAAGTTCTGAAGATAACAGAGTATTTATAAAAAGCTCACCAAAGCGGGTACCTCAGGGCTCAAATGCAGAACAAGAGTGTGCATCAGGGCCGACAGAGCATTTAGTTTTTTGGCAAGCATCTCTAAATGAGAGATACTGGAAGTATCTTTGCAAATAGCCAAAGACACAGTTTGCAGATTTAACCATGAACGTTAAAGCACCCAAACTGGTTACATTATTGCTTATAGCATCTGTAGAATGGCTGTCTTATTGAAAGACATAATGAACACAGAGAGACAAGTTAATAAGCAATTTTACTCTTTATAGTATCGTGCAAGCCACATATCCTCTAGAGGGCACCACATAAATTAATAGGAAGCTAGAACAGTTTTATATGTAGCAAAGACTCCCTTTATGGTTAAAAAGAAAAAAAAAAATTAAGAGGATAGTTTGAAAGTGTAATCGAACCCTAATCTGATCATTAGTACAAAGTAATTTGTTCTTTAAATTCATATCAAGTGGGTTGCTAAATAGGAAAGCTTATTTGACTACAAAGCTAGAGAACATTTAACTAGTTTCTACATTAGCATTAAAAAGATCACTTTTATAGGTTCACTGCATAACTAAGTAGATAAGACGCAATGAGGCAAATGACTATCTGCAATTACCTTAAGTGCATCAGTTTGAAGTTTAGTGTAAATACCAAGTTTAAATCTATGCACTCACAAGAATCACTAAAAAAAGGCTCATGCCAACATAGCTTCATTAAGACTTGATAAACCCGGAGACAAAAATCAGAAACATCTTAAAACTGATTATAGGATTTCTCATGTATGCTGGTTTCACTGGTGCAAAATATTGTGTATGACAAAATAACCGAAACACCAGTTTTGAATGTGGTCATGACAGATAAAAAATACAGTCTCCTTTCTCTGAATCACTTACTATGAATTTCAACAATCTGTTAGCAAAATATTTACTCCTGTTAGACCTTCAAAGACCAGGCAGCAGCAGTGTGTGTGTGTGTGTGCGCATCTGTGCTGGGGAAATGCTTTGCTCGTATCTCTACTACTAGATCGCTTTTGGTTTTGATTTTAAAACATTTGATTTTAAAACATTTGATTTTAAAACTTTGGATCTGCTGCACTAGCACTTGGGAGATTCAGTAAGTTCAAAGTCTCCAGTAAATTTGGAACTCAGATCAAAGAGCCATAGCAGAGTTTTCTTATTCCTGCAGGCACTTGTTGTAGAAAGATTCTTAAAATGGGTTTTAAAAATTAGGGTGTTACCTTCCCCCCAGAAGCTGTTCCGACCTCTCTCTATAGATACACTCTTTAAGATCGCAAGTGACCTCGGTTCTCGTACAACAATTCCCTTCTATTCAAACAGCTCCCTGCCAGTTTTTAAAAGAAAGGTTTTGTTACCTACTTCTTTGGCAGCTTTAACACAATGGCCTTAAGATGCAGACTCTACACTAAATTCCCAGCACTCTATCTTGCGTTCAGTTCAGAGTTTTAAGGGGTAGGAGAGCACTTTTACCAAGAAGTAGTCCAAGCCCACGCCTGAAGAACCCCGATCTGCCTTGCAGCCCCAGAACAACAACTGCACGACACATTTGCGAAGGCTTTTGATCCGCTCTAGAAAAAACAGGTTGTAACGTGGAGAGCCAGAGTACTAACGGTTGTTAATAACGCTTTAGTCTTGATTCCTGTTCCAACCTACCCATGCTGTACAACTCAGGAACTGATCGGTGTGTGGGAACCTCCTATTCGGTACCTGTGCTTAAACTGAACTTGTAAGTTAACGCATTCAAAGAGAATTTTAATTTTTCCCCAATGTATTACTGACTTGAATGTCCCTTTAAAAGGAAAAGGCTTCACTACAGGGGCAGGGGAGATATTCCCAGAAGTTCAGGTTAGCCTGGAGCAGCTAGTCTCATTAGGCCCACTCTACAGGGAATGGAGGAAAGCTGCTTTTATAGGAAATAGGTGCTCTGAATCACCCCAGAGGAGCCTTTTCTCTCTATTTACTGTTGAGAGCCTAGGGAGACTAAACTTCCCAATTAAACTTAACTCCTGCAAAGCATCCCTATTTATTCACATACAATCTGCAGATAAACTAGCCTGGTGCTGCTCATCAGTACTTTGCTACGAGTTATACCTCAAAGACTTTTGAGAACGTAGGTCCACAAGCAGACAAGGCGACAGAAAATCAGGTGACGATTAGCTATCTGTGAGAAGTGGCAACAGGTTACCGAGCATCCCACCCAGATCACCCAGTTCAACCAGGACCAGAGTGGATTGGAGCCTACTAGCTACATGGTTATTTAGCAGGGGGAAGACAACTGGTCATCTTGGTCCAGCTTCTAACAGCTAAACGGTAACACTCATAAAAGCTGCCACAAATGCCACAAATGAAATCCCTTGGCAAACTGAGAGGACGAAAATGGGCAGGCAAAGATGAGTGAAGCGCTCCTGACAGAGTTCAAACCCTGCCCTGGAGGTGGTGAAAACCATGCGTGCAGGTCCAGGCCGCTACGCCTGGCCACCGCCGTGCTGCTGGGGGAGGAGGAGACCACCAGCTCCCCAGGAGCACGGTGCTGGGGGACGCATGGGAGGGTTCACTCTCCTCCTCCTCGAAGCACAGGACCCCAGTATTAGCATCAGAAAACTGGCAGCCACCTGCACAACCTGGTTACGCGTGCTTTTTGATTCAGATTTTAGTCTTATCTCCACGCTTCAGTATTTGTTTTCTCACCCTCCACTTACACTCGGCCTTGCAGCCCTCAAGTACCGCTTATGCAATAGCGACTACGTAGGAAGGGCTGAAGAGATTTACCACGTTTGTCAGGGAACGTAGGAAGGACGCGGCCTACCTCAGATAGTCTCTGCGACAAAGGATAAGGTTGGCTTTGGTGTACAAGGTAGAGCCCACCTCCCCCAGGCGACAGTCACAGCAGGCACATTTCAGGCAGTCTTCATGCCAATATTTGTCCAGGGCCTTTAGGAGATACCGGTCTTTAATCTTACGGTTGCAGCCAGCACAACCTTTCGGCTTGGTGTCTGGCTGGACTGAGAGCATTTGTATACCTGAAATACAACAAGACAAGAGAAGACTGAAAATAGATATTCTCTTGAGTGCAAGTCTCACCCTTTTCTTCCTCCACCTCGCTCCCCCCCTCCCCAGTTCATTAAAAAGGCAATCGTGTAGATAGGATAAAATAACCTAGATAGTCCACAGCAAGCTGAAAACAATGTTAAGATAAATTTGAGAGCAGAAACTTCCACTGCTCTAAGTTCCACAGCTTCTCTTTAACACCTCATTTACCTGGTCTCTTTGCTGAAAAGAAATAGGATTAAAAAATTAAAATGAAAAATTAAAACAGTTCATTTGAAAAGTCATCCACTTCTGCCCAAAGTATCCAATACTCAGCAACCAAAATTTAAATAAACGGCATATCTATGATGGCAAACATAGCTAAATCTACATATTTGGACCTATTTGCACTATATTCGGAAAATATAAAAGCACTCCAGGTTCTAAAGAAGAAAAGACTGAAGCTGGGCTGGGGCCAGAGTTACAGGGTGGTTTGACATAGACATTTTTGTGCTGGTGGGGGGCTGTTTTGCTTTTTAGGATATCAGTTCTTGTTAGACACATGAATGAAGCAATCAGATTTCCAGAGACTTCCATACCAGCACCTCTAGTTACAACCTGCAGTGTAAGTATCTTCTGAAAAATCTGATTTTAAATAATCTGCACAAGGTCAGAGTGTTGCTAGTTTGTCAAGGGGAAAAAAAAAAAAACAACAAAAAAACCACAAAAAACCTCTTCCTCACTTTCCAATCCCAATCTTAGCCAACAAATAGTCGGGACAAGGAGTACAGTACTGTCCATTAAGTATATATACATTTTGATGTAATAGCGGAGAGCATTTAAATAACAATTCAAGTGCCTGAACCACTGTTTAAGGGAAGCAACTGGTAAAAGTGGAACACAGTGGAGCAATGGTACGCAGAGCACCGCAGCCAGCTTCCAGAGATCCATACAAAAATCGATTGCCCTCGGTTTTACAGTAAATGGGGAGAGAAGGTCACTGCCCCGCAGTGCTTACAGACTGGTCTCTCTTGGTTAATCGCATGAACTGCCATCCCATTACACTCAGACCAATTCTCTGAAAGTCATTTCTTAGAATAAGCAAAATCATAGCCCTGTGGATGCTTTGTTGGACATCAAATAGGCACCAGAGAGAAAGAGAGAACGGACAGACAGTTTGATCACGTTAGGTTGTCTCACTGTTTTAAAGCCAATCAGAGATGTAACTTAAAAAAAAAATCTTACTCATTAGAGCACATCTGAATATCACAATAAGAATTTGTCAAGATTGGGGAACGAATGCTGTTGCCAACAAGCAACTAGTACCCCAAAATTCAGGGTATGACACCCTGTTACTATGCAGAGACTGGGAAAGGTCAAATAGAGTCTGGTAACAAAGAAAAGCAAATTCAAGACCTCCTCATCCAGAACGCTCTACTAGCTAGCGTTAAGAAAGCCTTACAGTCCCAGCTTCTATCAGCAGATCTCGGTTGGTGCTGTAACACACCACTACAGACAGGCAGGCTCTGGGAGCTAGGACATCAACAAGCTGGGGTTTGGGTTTGGTTTGGTTTTTAAAAACTTTCGTAAGGAAAACACAAAAATGAGTGTAATTTTTGAAGCAATGGTACAGCGTGCCGTTATGGATATTAGCTCTAACAAAGACAAGAGGCTAAATGCTACGCCAGCTGAGGTATCCCAGGGATCTCCACGCATATGTGTACGTGGAACATGTTGAATTTACGTGGACTGCAGCGACTGTATAGCCGGTTAAGTGACTTTCCAGGGTTACCAAGCTGAACTCCCAAGTTTCACCTGCAAAGCTGATCATTGAATTAAAAACAGTAATTCTTATTGTGACATATGAGCACAACGGCCTTGCTTTCCTTTTTGCAATACTCTCTATTATGCATTTTGGAGCGATATATTTACCTGTTAAATTCGCCATTCAGCGATATGCAGAGTTCTAGTGGGCACCCTGAAGTACCACGGCAGTACTGCTGCCTAACATCTAAAACTCATAACAAAAGTGTAAAGTCTGTATTTTTCTATCAGTAAGTATAAAAAAATGGCATTGCTGCCTTCCCATTACTCCCCAATCAATGCTACTCATAGCTCCTACACCACTTAGACTCGTAAGATCTGTTGCTTGTTCAGAAGGGGGAGGATGAGATCCAGCGACCTGCACAGGGCTCCATATAAGTCTGTGGCACATCTGGGAACGAACACGCACATCACGTCTTGAGCAAGCACCGTGAGACAAAGACTGAGCCTTTACAGTATCTTCAATTGCCAGCTGACTCCCCTGAATCCAGGGTACATACATGAAGCAGCAAATAACATGGCTATAAATAAATTGCTAAAGCAGTGAAAACATCAGAGATTTTTGGTAAAGAACCTATACCAGACCGTAAGGGGAAGTCCTGCTGGAACTCTAATACCTTCCTTCACTTAGTTGAAAAACCTTAATCTGTAAAGTTGCATATGACAGTAGAGTATAAATATCTGCTAAGTGCCAACTACAGGCTTATCCCCAGACCCTCTCTTTGGCCACGTAGAGGACAAATGCATAAAACTGGCCACAATTTGTATCAACTTCTTGGAACTCAGTAAAAAAGTTCAGAAGCATGAAGGGCTGTTCTAGGACTTTAATCTTTAGCTCGAGGAAAAGCAGGATAAACTAGGAGCTAACACAGTTAAAGGCTTTAAAGAAAAAAATCTTAATGTAAAAATTTTGTCGCCTGATAAGGAAGCGGGTTAGAGAGCGGAGGCTGACAGTCTCTGATGCGGGCTGATCTACTGTCCTGCGCCGTCTGAAGGGAACAAGATGCCACAGAAACAAGGCTAAACAATTAATTATCTGAGCAAACCGCAGTAATCAAGCCAGATAATTCCTGAGGTATATGCTGCAAACACAGGGTTACTGTATTACAAATAAAATCACAGCTTGCACAATCTTGCACGTACCCCTGCACAGTTTTTGAGATATTTGCTGCATCAGGAAAGTAGACAGAGCACTGTCACTCATGTTCGTTAGCCCGCACCCTCCTCGTAGAAGCAAGTGAAAAGGGGCAGACACCCCATGGAAGCAGTGTTAGCAACCCTGCACGTCTATTTTCCTGAGGCTGAGAGAGAAGGTGGTGCTGACATCCCACTGGCAGCTTCTTCAGATTAGGGATTCAATCTGCAGCAGCTTTTGGAGGGAAGGAATGCTTTTCTCCTCTGATAGATCTGATCTTTTCGCACTTTACTTGCAATGATGCTGCTTCTATTTTAATCAAAGTTAAAAAAACAATACCCAAACTATTGCTTCATTATAAAAAAAAGTTACTCTTTTCTTGAAGTGTAGAAAGGTTCTAGACAAAACAAAGCACAAAACAGTGCTCCGAGAAGAGTTTTACATATCTCCATATTCTTTGCACATACCCTTTTCTTCACATGCCCTGGATTAAATTGCTTAATTTTGAAAACAGAATATTTTATTACTTTTTTCTGTATTGTATGAGCCACCTTAATGCAGATCACCTCACAGACCATCTCTCTTCCCTTCAACGTTCCCATAAGAACTCCAATGCAGTTATACTTTTCAGATATGCGCTCGTGTATTTTTAGCTCTCTCTTAATTTGGCAGTAAGAATACCTGCAGCTTACTGTCAGCCAGCTTTTCACAGGCTGCAGTTTAAGTACCCATTTATTTCTTAGGACACAGGAAGGACCCTTTCAGAGGCTGACAGCACCCACAAAACCATCCAAACTGCTTGCCACTGAAATATCAGGTAGCGGCACACAGCACTGCTGCCTGGCTGCCCTCCTCCCCCAGGAAAGCAGAGCTTATGGAGTACTTCCAAAAAACCATACAATACCATAAGTGCTACACCCAGGCTGGGGGGAAAAAAAAAAAAAAAAAAAAAAATCAAACCAAGCTTTCCCTTCAGTTCTGCAGTCCTACCCATGCTCTGCATCACAGAGCAGATCTGTTCTCAGAACTGAGAAATTTCAGTGCCTAGTCTGTCACTGTCAGACAAACCCTTCTTAGTTCACCCCAATATGCTTTCAAGGGCTTCCTCTATCCTTCCCTCCATTCCCTCCGTCCCTCCACAGTCCCCAAGACACTGCACATAAACTGCAGAGCTGTGTCAAGAACAAGACTTCTTCATCACCAACCACCACCTTTAGGATTTTTGAAGGGAGAACTTAATAACCTGATTTGCAGGTTTTTGGATTTCCCCTCGGTCTCCCCAAATAAGTTCGATGCAACTGACTCCCATCCCTGGTCATTGTTGTTATTGTGGGATGAAACACTGTCAAATGATTTGTAACTGTGATTTCAGGATAAAGAGGAAAGATTGCTTGAAAAAGCTAAATTAGGCTCCTGGAAGAAGGCAGAGAAACAAAAATCCATTCCACTCCAATCATCGCCCTTCTCAAAAATCAAAGGGAATGAAGATTTGACATAATGAACTGTATTTTCTTAGTGATGTAGTAGCATCTGTAAGCAGGATTGGTCCCTGATGGTGCTGAGTGCGGCACAAGACCCACAGAACTCAGTTTCTGGTTTGTGGTACAGACAGTCTTTGAAAGGCATGTTAAGGGAGGAAGAGTTGGATGTTATTATGCACTGGATCACTTAAAAACTTTTAAAGACCACTCTCCTCCCCCCCTGCCTCCTTTGCAGAGGCACGCACACAGTTCTACCAAGGACAGTAGTATGTACAGAAAGGAAGGGAAGACTTGTCTCTACTTTAAAAAGAAAAAAAAAATCAGTTTGGAGCAAATTAAGTATCAGTGCACTGGTCTTTAAAAGATAGCAAACTGACAGACAATATGTAGCCAACAAGAGAGTTAGAGTTCTAGTAGAAGATAAAAAGAATACTTTTCTGATGCTTTCCCACTTTGTAGCTTCATCCTAACAGCGTTCAGAGCTCCAATTATTCAGGACAATACACACGCAGACTTAAAAAAAAAAAAAGTTAGGGTTTCAGAAGCTAAGAAACATTTCAGAACTTGCATGTAGCACATCAGGAGTCGTAACTAGTTTTAGATTGGCATGTAAATTGTTCTGTGGAAAATTCTTATTGCCTCCAAGACCCTGCTATTCTGAGTTATTTGACAGTTTAAGGGAAATCATAATTAAAAAAAGAGACATAAATAATAGCCTGTGCAGTGTGGTGCACAGAAATAAGCAGAACCATTTCATTTAAACTCTGGTGAGCTTTTAATTGCCTGGATTGCATTGTGAACCAGCCTAACGGTTGATTGCCTCCATTATGCTCTCTTGTTCTGTGCCATTCATCCACACAGTCTCAGCTTCTGTAGTTAACACAACAAAGTAACCGCAACTCCCTAACACTCAGGTTTTTTTTAAAAAAAATGAAAGTAAGGATTTTAGTACTCTGAATATAGTCTCTTCTGCATACTTTTGAGTTAATTTTCCATGGTATATAACTAAACTTCACCTCCTGCCCCTTCTTCTACAGAGGAATCGGGCGGGGGGTATTTTTTTTTTTCTTTTTCAATAAAGGAGGTGGGTTGGGAAGTGGAGGAAAAAAAAAAAAGAAAAGAGGTTAGGTAAAAACTAAAAATGGGAATGCAGTCCCACGGCTAGGAGCAGTGATACAGATTAAAAGAATTTGGCCAACATGGCCAGTCGCTTGCCAAGAGACACCAAACAAAAGATTTCTCCTCTTCTTTCCCCTTCTCTTTTTGAAAGCTAGATTGGGCCTAAAAGCTTGTTTCTCTCTGTTCAGTGGCCCAGAGCATCCCTGCAGGCTGTAGCCCCCTAAGGGACACCACAGCAAATAGATGTACCCGGCTCGCAGGGACGGGAGCTGCTCAGCTATGTTCCTACCCCTGTCGTGTCCCCCCACCTCTCTCCCCCCGGCCCCCCCCGCTCCCTCCCTCCTTTTTTAGAGCAGCGGTGCTGGGAACCAATTTGATTCCCTTTTTCTCCAATGCAGCTGCAAGGCTCAGAGATACTGACATTTTTCCACTCTTATCAGTTTAATTACAGTTACCATGGCAGCAAAGTGCTAGTGCTTGGCAAAGGCCAACAAGAGATTTGCAAGACTGAGTTCAATTTTGATGCAGCTCACATGCAAAATAAAAAAATAAATAAGAAACATACACTCTACAACAAAGAATCCCTTTCGGAGTTAGACGCTCGAGCCCTTTGTGCTAATTCCTTTTCAAGCATCCCAGGGATGGGGCGACGGGGAGCGGAGGGGAGAGGGAGGTGCGGGCAAAGCATGTGCCGATATTTGTCGCACCCACCCGGATTAATCGCTTTAAGCGGCGCTCCTACAAAGCTGTCCTAGGCAGCGGCGTTTGGGGTCTCCTCAGAGCACACGCGGACGCTCGCTCCGCACCGCAGTCGGGATGGAGGAGGAGAGAGAAGCCCCCTCGTCTCGTCGTCCCCCCCCGCCCCAAGGCGCACCGCTCCCGCTCGGTGCGCTCTAAACCAGCAGACCGCCGCCTTACCAAAACTTTTCTCCTTTTTCTGCATGAGTTGATTTACGGGCGCCCGCAGAGCTCCTTCTCATCGAAGCACCCAAATCCCGGCCAAAGTAGCAAGTGCTTCCCCCGGCTGCGGGTCAAGTGAGCGGGAGCGCGGCGCGCCGCAGCCCGGCGGGCGGGGGGCGGCGGGGGGGGGGCGGCACACCCCGAGCCGCCGGCCGCGCACGGCGATGGCGAGCGACAAAGCCACATGCTCCCCTAACTCTGCCCGTAAGCCTCTAATCCCAGCGGTCTCTTAGCTTTGTTGTAACAAATGGGTTTGATTAAACTGTCACATGCGGCGTTAGCATACCACATCGCGCTCGGTATGAAGGGGGGGGCGGTGGAAAAGAGAGGAAAAAAGAGAGAAGAGGACGGCAGGCAGAAGTCCTGTTTCATAACGCCAGCCCGGCTGCCCTTCCCGCACGCCGGTCGAAGGGAGGGCTGCGGGAGCGCGGCCCCCGGGGGCGCCTCTGCCCCCCCCGGGCTCCCCGCCCCGGCGGCCGCCGCGCTCCTGCCTCCGCTCTGCCCAAAGGGTTAACCCTGCACCGAACCAGTTGCAAATTAAACCGCCGTACGGGGAAGGCTTGTGGATTAAAGCCGGGGAGTGGGAAATTAACCGACTCCCTTGATAATTGAGAGCACGTTTCGAGAAGCTCTGGAAGAAGCAAGAATAATAACAACAATAATAACGGGGGGGGGGGGCGTTTGCTGCAATTCATTATTAACTTTGACTGCTATTTCTCGAGACATGCAGTCGGATGGGTTTCGCTCAGCATCCTCCGCTTGCATGTATTTCATGTCTCATCATAAAAATAATGAAGCCTCACATGATTTAAACAAAACAGTCTCAGCAGAGCTGCAGCTTGAGTGAAAGTTGCAGTGCAGAGATGCGTGTGTGTGTATTGCAGCCCCGGCTTATGACTCAGAGAGAGAGGGAGAGGAGAGAGGAGAGAGAGTGTGATGCAGACACACGTACACAAATGACCCAAAGCTTATGTACACAGTTGCCTCACTTACCTTCTCAATTAAGCGATAGAGAGGAGGCAGTTCAATAAGCACAGTGGCTGCTTTGTAGCTCTTCTCCTTGGGAAAGGTCAAAAAGAAGCATTGTTTGGGGAAAAAAAATAAAGAGGGGGTGGGAGAGATGGGGAGGGAGATCGCTATTCTTTAAGTTTAAAATAATGAGGTCCTCAAGGATCCGCCAAGTAATTGTGTTGACCGCATCCGAGCTACAGGTGTCCTCCTTTTAGTATCTTGCAGTCCAAGGCTGTCTGTCTCCGTCCTGGCTGAAGACAACTTACCTAAAGCAGCGTGTGAGGAGCCGAGTTGAATGAAGTCAGGGCTTTATCAGCTGCAAAATGCAATCCCTTACCAGCCAGACATAATACAGCAAAAGAAAAGGTCACTCAGTTATTACTGAGCCGGCAGAGCCCAGGCAGCTCTTGTGGAAGACCACAGAGAAGCAGCTCCCTTCCGATTTAAGGCTATTTACCTCTCTCCCCCTCCACCCACCCACCCACCCACCCTTCCTCTCCCTCTCCCCCCTCCCAGCTCCCCCTTCCTCGCTCTCCCTCTCTCTTTCTCTCTCGTTCTGCAGCTCGCTCAAGTACAGCCGCCCTCGGAAAGTGCAAAGCAGCCAGGAGACAGATTGGGCTTTGTTGGTAATTTCCCATGGTGAAAATTTACAAGCCTGCAAGTGCAGTCAGCAAAACCACATGCATATGCTAGACACAAACACCAGGGACACACACACACGCACACACAAGTGACCTCTACTGAAGCGGCTCAGGATCACCTTCCCGGAGAGCGCTCCAGAAACACACCCGGGGAAGCAGGGGAGCGTCGTCCCGCCGGCCCCCCCGCCCCCCCAGCACTCCTCCCCAAATACTTTGCCTAAACCAAACAATAAGTTGCCTACGCATAAAAAAAAAAAAAAAAAAAAACCAGGAGAGAAAAACCGGCGAGATACAGATCTCTCTATTAATGAGTAATGAGAAAAATCCCCGAAGGTGAAAACGCTGCCTCTCTCCGCGCTAGATCCGAGCTGCTCAGCAAGGAGTGGAAACTCCGGCGTGAAAGTTTCCCGCTCCCCCGCGCGGTCCCCGGCCGCCCGCCCGCCGCCGGCAGCGCGCCCCGGCCCCGGCCCCGGCCCCGCCGCACCCCGGCCCCCGGCCCCGGCGCAGCCCGGGCACCGCTCGCCGCATGCCACCACCCTCCCTGCACCGCTTCAGCTGAAGGAAGGAGGACAAGCCGTTTCCCCCCTACGGGAGCCTCGTGCCAGGAGCCCAAGACGGATCCTTATTCTCTGCCTAGTGGTGGAGGGGGAAAAAATAAGGGACGGGGGTGTTCGAGGTGTTGGACACCCCTGGCCGAGAGACAGACGGACAGACATGCAAACACGGGGGAGAGCGAGCACGCTTTGATATTCAGTCACGCTCGCGGATGATTGTTTCTTCGGGTTTTCTAAGAAGGATGTTGAGCCTAGCCTACTGTAAATAAAGTTAAAAAAATCCAAAGCATCTTCCTCTAAGAGCCATCTGCAGTTGGAGAAAGACCAGATTAAGAATTTGTGAATACAGTTTTCAGACTTCAAAGTGAATATCTGTTGTCTGCTATTAGAAGCACCACACTAGATTTCCACAAAGCTTTGAAAGATGTCAGCTTACAATATACCCTAAATTTGAATGACACTCATATTATAGAAGTCTTTCAAGACCCAAGAAAGATTTA
>NC_091501.1:15580461-15622961 GCF_947461875.1 Haliaeetus albicilla
CACATGGAGCCCCGCTGAAATCACTGGGACTTTGGGCAATGGATTGAGCGACACGTTGGATCAGGGCTGTGTAGGAATTGCACAAACTGAAGGCACTCTCACAGAGAATTTTAAAAAACCCTCCAATTTTGGTTGATCATAAAGAATACATTGGAAACATGGCCCTCAAAATACTAATAGTACTAGAGAAATTGGTTTCTTTGCCAATAATAATTTTTTTACATTGCAGCTGATAGAGATTTTATTCAGCTCCTAAAAGGTTAAAATTTAGGTGCGGAAAAGAAGAACAGAAAGGATAAAAAGCCCATCTGGCCCTAAAAAAAAAGAAATGTACCAATTTTTAACCCAGATTTGAAAACTGCCAAGTTATAATAAACACCTGAAAACCTGGGTTTATAATGGAAACTGCAAGTGACCCCTCATTGCAATGGAGCCTGGACAATAACAATTTACAGAGCAGCTGAAAGTCATTCATAACCAACTGAATAAACTGACTCTAAAGAAGGAGAAGCAAGAGTGTCAGTAAGAACGCGGTTCAAAGACTAACATAGCAACTGGCGAGATTTTCATAGGAAAAAAATTAAAATGTTGCCAGTTTTCTAAATGGCTTTTTCAGGCATATTGCAATCTCCTGCCACTCCCCGCTTTCCTCCCTTTGCCGATATCAAAATAGAGGGAGCTTATTCTTTCTAAGGCTAAATTCCACAAACTACAGTTTCAATCTCAACAAAGTAATCAGTGTAATGGTACAAGGGCCACAGCTACATGGCCCGGCCAGTCTAGAGACCGGCATCAAATTTCTCTTTTACAATTTCTTATATCCTTTGTCATGTTGTGCATTCTCTGCACATACTCTTTGAAAAACAAAACAAAAGGGCATCCATAAATAAAAAGTGGATCACTTACGTTCAATGTCCCCCGTCAAGTCCTAAACAGGAGACACACTGTGTAAGGAGAAAAAGGCATATAGTAAGGAAACTTAAAATGCAGTGTGGCTCATTGTCTCTACGGAAACAACTCAGGATAAAGTTTGCCAAAGTACTTCAGAGGTTTAGGAATTAATCCTATTTTCAAAGGTCAGTTAAGAAATTACAGGTCCGTCCACCCACTTTCAATGAAATCCAGGCTCTGGAGGTCAACAGGAATACACAGAGAATGTGGAGTTAAAAAGCTCCGTGAGTCTCTATGGGATCTGGGTCTAGTTTGTCCATTTCCAAGGTCTGGCTTACTATTACAGAGGACCATTTCCATTTGCAGTTCTTTTAAATGCTGAAGTAATGGGTATGTACCTTAAGTATCTGTTTTGTCTCTAACTATATCTTGCCTTCAGCAACCTCCTTCCCAGCAAACATTAACAATTTCTGCCTTATTTTTCTCCCTGAGTCCTTCTGAACCCTACCAGCGAGTGGAGCCCTCACCTCTGAATTAAGCAGGCAACAAGTCCCCATCCTTCAGTAAACTCAGGCTATCTTCTGTGCAGGATCAAGACTGGTATCTGCAAGTTTCACGGGCTCCTTAGCTGAGAAAATTTAGCTACCAACGCCCAGTCTGAGTTTTACTAGAGATTAAGGGTTGGCGCGCACCAGCCGCCAGCTGGAACACAGGTGACAAACTGTAGGCCTCTGACAGACAGAAAGGGGATCTGAGGAACAACTTGGTGCCTAAGGCATTGCAGTTTGGGTGCCTGCATCCCTCTGCAGGAAGCTGAGCCCAGAGTCCCTCTGGGACTTGGTGGAAGCACTGAAACTCACCCCTCCATTCGTGCCCTCTGCAGAAGGGAAACGGTGTGGGATTACTTACCCCTGAGGACAAATGGGGGCCAAAGATGAGGATTATGCTTGGAAGTTGCTTTTATGAAATATCCTGCAAGGGGACTGTCTTGGCACCATCTTTAGGGATATAATGCCACCTACTGAATAGCCACTAGTGCAGCCTGGAGCTCCCATCTTTCCCCAGGGGATGCACAGTTACATACTGATCCAAGCCTGACCCTGCCTAACGTATGAGTTATGAGAAGATCAGAGCCCTAGAAAGCGGGATGGCTTTAGGCTATTTGCCAATAATTAGCTATATTTATTGATTCATTTCTGAAAATTACCATTTTTATGGGCACCTGGTACCCTAGCAGAGAAATAGCTATCTCTAATTTTCATCTTACTGTAGGGGGGACTCTATGGTAACTGCTTTGAAAACTATCCTATCCATCACTATGTACAACTCCTCCCATGGGGTCAGATACTTCACGAAGAGTCAACAAGATCCTCCAGTAAGAGAACACGAGGAGTAGCAGAGTGAAGAACTCAGAATTAGATAATCCCAAGGAAACGGTTAAGAACAAATGGGATTTATACAAGATTGGTCTATACCTTCGTAGAAATGTGCTGTAGCATAGTTCTGAAGTAAGAATGCGCACTATTAGTACACCATGGAACAAGGTCTCATTCAGTTACTAAACATCCCACTTCTTCAGTTTTAGGACTTATGCAAGATAGCACCTTCAAACCCTACAATTAGTACAAAACCATGTTTTGTTCTCCCCCCTCCCTGTGATGTGCTTACCTAAGTATGCAAGTCATTCACAAAGAAAGATTGATTCAGCAGTTCAAAATCCTTGTGAGAAAGGATTCACCCCATCCCAGAAAGCTAAAACACTAACACTGCAACTTTCAACAGAGCCCATCCACTTTAGGTATCTAACATTTTACAGTTCTTTTTTAAACCTTTGGTATCTCATGGTTCTTTACATGCTGAAAGCACAGTTCCCATTCATTTCAGGTGGGAGTATTTGGTACCTTTGCCAACCTAACCCCAGGTGCCTTGCATTAGGAATTCACAAACAAAGAGCACACAGTAACTGTAAAAAGGGATAAAAGAGATAGAATCCTATTTATTTTTCAACTATAAAAATTCAATAGTTTGACCAGAAGATTATCCTTGCTTTTCTTTCTGTGATACTGTGTGTTAATCACTTTACATCTCTTGTAAAAGATGAGGTACAGATCCTGTAGATGCTAGCCTTTTCCACCATATAGTTCAAATTTTTTCCCAAGGTAGGTTTCTCTCATGCAGTGAAGGAGGCAGGTGACTGTGTTATTAAAAGCAGCAGCATGTTTTGTATTCATAAGGGAAGTGAATTGAAGTTGTATGTAAATGCAATAATACTGGTATTTCCTGTATGGAATACCAGTATACTTGGCTTTTCATCACAAATATTTTTAATGTAGCTCCTCAACTGAAAAAAAAAAAAAAGATAAAATAAAAAAGTCTAAAATAGAGAATCACGTGGACTTTTAAGATTGCTTAAAGCACCCTTGAGTCTCTGGATCGTAGACCAGAACAGTGTTAGTGCCTCTGGCAGTTACATAGCCAGCAACATGATGCCCACTTTCCTGATAGTTCCACTTGTTGAAAAACAATGCGGGACTCCTACATTTTGTTTGTACCATTATCTTCCTTACATTTTCTCTTATGTAGTCCTTTTCTGCTCCTCCTTGACTACTATCTTCCACTTTAGCTCACCTAGCTGTCTCTTGGTGCTGATTTGCTATTTCACTTTCATGTCCTGCAGCTCTTCTCTCCTTTTTATTTTATTTTCTCCCCCTGAAACGCTGAGCTAAGGGGCGCAGCAGAGCTTTGAAGCCCCTCCTCGAAGAGCTTCTGGGGTGCCTAGGTGGGGATAGGTGAGAAGCGCGGAGAGTTTGCTTTCAGGCCATGGGCATGGCCACGGGGCAGCCCAGGCAGACAGGAGGAGGAAGAACGGGGAAAGGATTAGAGCGTTTAAGTGGCAGCTGAATCTTGGGAAAATAGAAAAGTTAAGCTCTGAAGTCTCTACTGATGCATATGAACCAGAATCCCTGGGAGGCTCTTAACTTTGCCAAATTTGGGCAGCTTTTCACAGGGATATAAGAATTCATATCCCTAGCATGAGGGCTATTTTTTTACGTGACCTTTTATATCCCACTCAAAAGAAAGGAGACAGTAGAGATTCGCAGTCAGGATTTTTTTTTTTAAACAATGGACAAAACAACATGTTTTTCTCCTGGTTCTTTGTTCTCAGAAATAGCTGAGCAGTTTTAACTGAAACTCAGAAAACAAAAGGGGAGGAAGGGAAGCCTGAGGCAGACTTCTGCTGTAGAAAATTTCAGTGCAGATTCTGAGACTCTGGCAAAACTAGAAATAACTGAAAACAGGACTTTATAATAGAGCACATTAGGTACCTTTAAATTATAGACGCCCAGAAACTGGTGTGTAGAGCTGCGGCTGTTTCATTGTCTCCAGCCCTGAACCGGTGATCTCAAATAAGTGTCTCAACTTCTTAAGAGATCTGCTGGGTTCATAGCATTTTTTTGAAAGTGAGGCTGCTAACTAAGGCCCTTTGCTAAGAATCGATGTGTCGATTTTAGGCACACATTTAAAAAAATAAACTGGGGCTGTGCACCCCAATAAGGTACGTAACAAGGGCTCAAGCTGGTGAGCTGTCTTTCTGCTGAACCACCACCACTACTGCCTTTAGCAACCATGTATATATCTGCAAGACTTCCCATCTGTTAACGTCCACACCTTGGAGCAGCATGTGAGGGCTTTGTGTTTTGTGCTTACCATCAGTGTCCATTTTCCTGGGTGCAGATTGTGGAGCGTGCCCCTGCCGCTGAATTTCAGAAAGTTTGCCTCCATTCAGACTTCTGAGAGGTGTATGTCTCTGGGTCTCATGCCACGATATATCAGAAAAATCTTCAGAAACCTGGAAGTTCACTGTCAGTCGCATGTGAAGTTTGTGAAGCTACTCTGGAATTTTAAATGCCTTTTGCTCAGGAACAAATGGGACAGGTAAAACCGTGGAGCGATAATCAGAGTAAGGTCACTGTATAAAGATCTGCTTGGAACATGAAATTTTAAGGAGAGCCTGTACGTGTTTGTTTGAAGAAGGGCTTCGGAGTAAGAGGTGGACAAAGTGTGGATTAAGGCCCACGTAAGGAAAAGGTTGTAATTCTAATATTAATTAGTTTCTGCATAATTAAATGTTACTCATTTTGAACAGTGGCTGTGAGCTCCCTCTGTCCTTGGCAAAGTTTGAAGTCTAATTTTATGGCTTTGACTCTTCGCTGGTGCACTGCAAGTATATATTAAGCAGTTATCCTTTTTTTTTTTTTACTTTTCTCGTTGTGAATGGTGCTCTGAAAGCGAGGCTAGTTATTTTGTTTATTGCAGGATGTTGGATGATGATTAGAGAAACAATTAATGCCTTTCATCACTAAAATATGTGAGAGCAAAGAATTGAAAACACTAGGAAACGTCCACCTTTCTTAGACTTTGATGTTCAGCATCTTGGCAGTCTGATACCAGTTTTGTGACTGTAGGTTATTAACAAAATGGGATTGTTTCCAGAAGTTTATGAAAGCTGATACATTTTTAATTGTCTAGACTTTGCTAGGCCACCTTAAATTATGTTCTGACCGTGAAGGGTGGATTTTGTATTAGTCAGCTATGCCACACCTAGATAGGAGATATATGTAGCCATGTTAATTTGTTGAACCTGAGGTAGATTGACCCATGAGGTAGTAATCTGGGTTTTGCACCCACTTTTATTCAGTGTCATACACAAATCAGTTAGCACAAGGGGCACAAACTCCAGTGACACGCAGCTCTTTCTCTCTATTTCATGTGATCTTAGTGAGTGTTTGAGACAAGTATGTGGAAGGCAGCAAAATAGTGAAGATTCAGCCCAGAAGAGAGTGACAGTGGTGAGAGGAAGGCTGGGAGAAAGAAGCAGAATGTGTGTTGAGAAACCACCCAGAATCAGGGAGTCCAAGTTGTGCTCCTTTTAGTCTGCACCTCACAAAATGCCTTTGAGAGATCCTTGAAATAGGCTTCTCACGGGACATGGATTTGAACATTGGACGGATTTTCTTGGATCGTAGTCACACTGAAGAAATCTGAGCTGGTGCCCATCTCTAGCCAAAAGGTTTTCTTCAGTCTTCCATAGCTAAAAGGTGGCAGTTGTCTAAGACCTACTGTAGGCATCTGCACCTTTTTCACTTTGAGACTTAGATGTATGCCAAATGTGTATGACCTACACCTTAAAATGATTCGAACACTGGTTCTGGTGCAGACTGTAACTATCTGTCTGCAGGATGTTATAACATACCTCTGCTCTTTGCGAGATGCTTGCTGTTCAAAACTGAGTGAAAGTTATTGAAAATTATTTCAGCTGGTCCTTTTAACAAGCTATTTTTTAGGTATCTGTGTATTACCATAGATATCATCTGCAGAGATGCATAAATGATCGAGCTTTTCTCTTAATAGAAAGGAAATGGTGATAGGGGGTTTCCATGAAGGTTCTTTGATTTCAGAATTTATTCTCCCTGAGGTCCAAAATAGCCCAAATTTAACTTTCAGAACATGCTGCAGAGCTATTTTTTGCTGAGCTTTTGCTGAGGGTTGAAGAGCATGAAGCAAGCTGGGAATTTTTTTTGTGATTCTGGGTTGATTTGATTTATGTGGGCAGGGAGTTATTTGGACTGAGCAAGTAATTTTGTTTGTTATGAATATTTTTAATTAGTTATAAGCCCTCAAAACTTTGGGATAAAGATATTTTGTTTATACTTGGGAAAAAATGAATGAAATAGATTATATATTTAAGTCTTTTCTGTAATGATTTACTCTTCCTTGTAATTGTGTGTAGTGAACAGATTATCTTTTATTTTCTGATTCAGTTTTCCTTTAAGTGTTTCTTCCCCTTTACTGGCACATCAGAGAAAATCCGTTAAATTTAACTGGGCTCTCCTTAGGCTCATCATCTTGCTTGCCAGGTCAGTTTTATAAAATTCTCTTACCTTTTCAGAAAAATGAAATGGTTTGTGGTTTTGGCTGAAATAGTTCTGATCAGCCTTTCCAAATTCTGAGGGCTACTCCTTGGCACAGCAGCCTCGTAGCTCTAAGAGACCCAGCCCTTGGCAGCGAAGCTGGAAAGATGGATGCTCATATCCTGAGTGACGGATTTGGCATGCTGCATGGAATGCCACATTCCCCAGAAACTTCAGATTTGTGAAATACTGAATTAGTGGCTGCTTAGTGGAAAATGATCACAAAGTGATCACAGTTAATTCTGACACTTTTTTTTAAAAGAGGGAAAAGCACAAATTAACAGAATATATGAAGAATATGATGCTGTCCATCCATCTCTTTTTGCCAATGTGGGACTGTTCCCTACCAAGCATAATTCAGCGCTCTGGTTTAATGAATCAATGATACATCTATCATGAATAAGTCTTATTGTCTCTCCCCCTTCCTCCATAGAGTCATCTTCTTTGCTTCTGCTCATCCCACTTAAATCATTTAAATCAAAACAAATATGAAAATATTTCCCTATAATTAGTATTTATATTTAGCTTGCACTTCTTTCACCTTTCAGTTGTCATTAGTGTGTATAAAGATGAAAACAGAATAAAAGTTAATATTTGGGCTCATATGCCCACTTGTGCAATAGAGATATTGCTGGAAATTACTAACAGCATTCTGGTGAAGTGGGTGTACATAGCATCCAGACTATAGGTGCTCATTTTTGTGTTTGTGTATGTGGGTGGGCTTTCTGGAAGCAACTAAATGACTTAGGAACTAGAACTCCTAAATTGGGCTTTTTTTTGCAATTTTCTCACCCTACCTCTAATAGAGGCTGAACCCAAACCTCAAATGTCGGCATCCTTAAGCACTGGTAGCAGGGTGAGAAATTCAGATTGCTGCTTTGTCAGTTCAACCATTATAGAAATTTAATGTATTTTTAAATTATATCTATATTTGATATGTGACCTCAAACATTTAGGGCTTCTTTTTTTATTCTACTTATTCTGTACCTGGATTAGCTTTATTTCACCTTTGCAGACATCTGCGACTCAAATGTAAAAAGTCCCACAAATTGTCTGTGTGCAAAAAAATAGGCACAGGGCAGTTAAATCAAAGAGAACTAATTTGCAGAGAATCACATAAGGAAATTTATTCAGGTAAGCTGGCAAGATTGTACGAGTAAACTTCCCAAGAATGGTTCTCTTAGGCCCCGTCCTTCAGGGTGAAATACTCGTGTTTTAGGAAGCAGTTTAAAGAGATACTGCTTTTTTTCTTGGAGGGTAGTGGTGGAGGAATAGAATATGAGAGTACAAAAATAATGAATTTACAGTGTAAGCTTATTCAGAAAAGAGTCATCTGCAATTCCATCATACTAAATTTTATTATCTGACATAGGGGAGCAGCTTGTATTCTTTGTCAGTTGCTGTAGATGGGTTGGGCATAAAGTTCAGGAAAGTCTTCAGTGTCTAAAATGTTGCCTCTTCCTTTTCAGCTCATTCAGATCAAAACTTGCTATTGGGAATGTTGTCAAGCCTTCTTCCCTGTGATTTCCTGAGAATTTTGGAATTGTGGCTTTTGCTGTGCCTTCACAAGCAGGCTGGGGCAGAGCTGAGATGAGCCATGTTGAGCAGAGCTCAGGTATTTGAGTTTCAGCTAGAAAAGGTTTATTTATATTTGTGGGGTTTTTTTTTGGTTTTGGTTTTGGTTTTGGTTTGGTTTGGTTTGGTTTGGTTTTTCCATGGGCCATTTCCTAAATGCCTTTGGATATTATAGAATGTGGATATAATCCTGAGGAGATCCTATTTTGGATTATTTAATTCTCATAAAAACCCACAGAAAATATTAATGTGTGAATAAATATGCCATTACATTATGTAGACACCTGTAGAAAGAATGTAAATATATGAATTCATGTATATCATGTTAAACTTAATCTGAAATTAGGGCAGATCCTGCTAATGAGAGAAATGTCTTTCCCCTTCCATTGAGAATAGGAGCCTGATCTGACACATTTTCTCTTTTAAAAACACCAGGTCCAATTTATTTCCTGTGACAGAAGAGAAAGGGACTCCATCAAATCTATCAGAACAAGCCATTTTTAAGAGCACATTTAAATAAATGGACTTCTGGATATTCTCTGAAAGAACAAGGGTGGAGAGAAAAAAAGGGGGGGGTGATGATTGTAAAAGCATCTTATTATAGTTTTAATTTAGATGGGCTTTGGTGCTAATGATTCATTAGGTTATGCCCTTTAAATGGTCTTGTCTTGAAAATGCCAGCATTTTGAAGCAGACTTGAATATATTTCTCAGACATCAGATCTTGCACTTGTTATTAAGATGGGCTTTTTATTTTTTTAATTTAAGAACATCTTGTAAATTATATATGCTGCAGAACTTTTGCAGTTTTGCTTTCTGCCTCTGGACTGACTGGGGGAGGTAGTAACACACTGAATTAATGTCTGTGTTTCATTACTTGGAGTAACGCTGTGGTGATGAGATATCTGCAAGGCTCGAAAAGATGAACACGAATTATCATTTCAAGTCCCAGCTACTTACAGAACACAGAGGAAAGCAGGAAAAGACTGGTATATGCAGGACTTTGAGGGATGTAGGGTAGAGGCTGATTTGTTACTATTCTTTCTTTAATTTCTGGTGTTTTCATGACAGTGTAAGTCAGCTTTTTTCCTTGTTGCCTTAATGTCAAGTCTTGTAGCAGTGTGAGGAAGGTGACTTAACACCGTTTGCTCCATTGCCTTGTCTTTTATATAGATTTTATATCTGTTGATGATTTTTTTTCAGTATCCCTGCACCACATGGGAGCTGTGGCCACAGGACAGAACTGCCCTGTGCTGAGCAATGCACAAACCCAGAGCAGCCGTGGAGGCAGGCGAAGGGGAGACAAAGGGAAAACGGAAGGGAAAACATCTCTGTACGTGGTAGTTTAATGTTGAAGCATTTGATTTTTTGGGTGCCTTGGGAAGAGTTTAAAAGAAGGAAGGTAATTGGCATGCCTTTGTGGGTGTTTGCAGAGAACTCTTTCAAAACCTGTGATGTGCTATGAGAGAAAACGTACACTGACAGTCTGGAAATGTGACAAGTAGCTTGTAAAGAATGACATCGTGACCTGATGGTGAAAGAGAAATCATAGGGTAGGGGAAAACAAATATGTTGTGTCTGATGCAGTAGAAAGGAGGAACCAGAGAGCACAGTGAGAGAAATTACATGGGCCCACCCTAAAAGAGTGGACTTCAGATAATGGACTTCACAGCAGTGTTTTGCATGAATAAGGTTGCATAAGGTCAAGGCCAGAGGAAAGGCAGTTGTCATAACTGTGAAGTAATTGGTATGAATGTATAGAAAAGTGGATCTCAGGACTTGGAAGGAGTTTAAATGTGAGGGTCTAGAGCTCTAAGTCAAAGCTGACAAACGAGTTATTGACCAGACTGACAGGACCGTGGTCGTGTTTGCAGTGATTGATTGCAAAGGGAGGTGTTGAGTCTGCATTGGTGGTGAGACACCCACGAGAAGGGAACTGGCTCAGATCCTAACTCAGACAGGAGAGGAGGAGTCTGGAAAACAGAACTGGTGAATTTGTGAGCTGCTCAGGTGGCTATGTTTGTTTAGAGAGGAGATTACTCAGAGGGAGAGCTTGCCTTCACTGGAATAAAACAAAAAAATCCAGGGTGAAAGGTCATCTGTATTGGATATTGAGTGGGAAAAAAACTGACACTGAAAAGTCAAAACTTTATAAAAAATTTCAATAAAGGTTTGAATCTGGAAAAATAGTCTAACAAGCTTAGACTGCTTGCTGAAAACACTTGCCATCATGATGGTAATTTCTCTAAATTCTTTAACAATGATCATAATTTAGGATGTGATCTCTTAAGCTGCTCTTCAGGAGTTTGACTGCCCAGACGACCTGTGAAACTAAAAGCTTAAATGGTGTTGATAAAAATGAGACGGAGTAGAAAGTACAAGAATCACTTCCCCCTGCCTTTTTTTTTTTTTTTGAGTATAGGAAAATGGAACACCTCAATGAACAGGAGGGATTAAAGAGAAAAGGACATATTTATTTCAGGTGATGAATGCAAAAATGCAATTAAGTTGTGATGTTAAACATTAAGAGACTAGCTGAGATTACTAAAAACTAAAGCAGACTATACATGCAAGATGAAATTAAAACTCATCATCATAGAACTTCATCCAAAACTCTTTTCCAGAAAGATACTATTGAGAGTCAGGGCTGATTTTGCTGCAGTGAAGAAATTATTTAAATTTAACCTTTTCTTCTGATTATTATTTGTACATACTCCAAATGTATTCATAGCTTCACATAGCTTTTCTGCATCTCTGTTTCAGCATATGGATAACCTGTGAACTGATGACTGTGAGTTTGGTTTCAAGTTATTTCTATTTGGTTATGGCGTAGGAACAAATTTTTGTTGGACAGATGATTATAAGCTTTAGAATTAAATTTTCATTCAAAATTTTCATAATTAAGAATTCTGATTTTTCTCTGTGCTAATATTTTGTGAGCATTTATCCTTAAAATGTCTTGTTAAAGTCCTTGCAGAAAGAGTTTATAAGGACTGGCTTTGCTGTCAAAGGCATGCTAAGGAAGTTCAAACAAAAGTTTCCAAATAGATTTATCCTTTACTTGTTCATCTTCTGCCCTTAGCATGACACTTAGAAATCAGAAAGTACACATGAGTTAATGTCTTTTAGTTCTCTCTTTGGTAAAATATAATATTAGAGTTGAATGCTAGCAGCTGCTGGCTTTTCCTTTTAATCTCTTAATGAATATCACACAATCCCTTCACTTTTCCTTCTCCTTTTTGTCTACTGCTTTCCTTCCTTTGTACCCCCAAATCTTTTCTTCCACCTATTCAGTCCTGTCCTTATTTTCAGTGTTACATTAGCACTGAGTAAGAATAGATGCAATAATGCTGGTGAGGACTAGGCCTTTTGGCTTGCTTCTGCAAATAATTATTCTTCTGTGTGCCTAATTATTCTGCACATAATTCCATTTAAAGAGTAAATTTTGAAACTTCTGCAGTGCTTGGACGTTGGGAAACACACCTTGAGAGGGTATTTAGGATACTCAGTAGAGGATGGCCTTTTCAAAAGGTGGAGCAAAACTGGTTATAGCTAAAGATCAAACACCATTCTGCTGATTCAAAAGTACAGTAACCTTTAAAAAAACCCAACCCACATTAAAAACATCATCTGTAGGTTCACACTGTGTTACGAGCAGACTAGTTTCATTAAAGCAACAAGGTTGTTTCATTGACAATAAGCTCTCTCTTATGACATTGGTAGACCTCTTGCATGGTCTCTTGTTTTATTTGACATCTTGTTATGAAATATAGGTATCTAATGTAAGCCAATGAAGATGCTCCAAAGTATTCCTATGGGAGTGGTAGCTGACTACCAGGGTACTTTCGGTACTGGGGGTTTTACTATATTAAACAGCTACAGTTACTTTACAGACCTCAGAAAATGCATGAAATGGCCTTTGCATTTATTTAACGCTTCTGGGAGCTGCATATTTGGAACTTTAGATATAATCATTGTATATGCTGTAATTATAATGATCGCACAATATACAATTGTGAAGTGACTAAACATCAGAAGGAAAGGAGTCTATTAACACGCTCCTCCACAGAAATTGATAGATTTCAGAAACTTAGTAATGGAAGTTTGTTACGGTCTCTGCTAGCTCTTATTTAAAGACTGGAGCCCCGTAAGAGTGTGAGAGTGCCAGTGCGATCATGGAGTTAGTGATCCAAGTTGTATGAGGGAAACTTCTCACTAGAAAGTGAATCCTTTGTGATCATCAGAGTCAGGTTTTCCACAAGCATAAAGTGTTGACCTATTGTCACTGATTTCAGTGGGAATAAAGTTAGACTGCTTTTGAAAACGGAATCCATATTTTTAAATGTATTGAACGGTCCAGAATCAGTGCTATTTCAGTAGTAGTAAACACTTGGCTTTTACATTTCCATAATGCCCCTGTCAAGTACAGCATGCAATCGAGTCATTGCTAAACAGTGGTTCCTAACATATGGCCAGTCTCGGGAGGTAGCTCAAACATTAGCAATTAGCATGTTTTGTCACAATGTTATTTTCAGAGTGTACGGTTTAATTAAAATAGGTAGCAGTGAAACAGTCAGCTGTTTAAACATGAGAAAGATACCTCAGGATTTAAACTGGCTGAAGTTTATAATGGCATGCATTTTGACAAGTTTAGCTAGGAAACATTTCAGACGTGGTTAAATTATTTAGAAATGTAAGTCCCTGTGACTGTGAATTAATTAACTAGAGGGATTTTTAAAAGTTGCCCAGCTATCAAAAGTATTATTGCATAAACCAGTAGTTGGGTATGTCACTGTAATCTATCATGTATATTTAACCTATAGCAAAATGAATTCATTATCTTGTGATATTGCTAGGAATTTATATGCTTTCTTGATCATTGAGAATTAATTGGTTCTGTGACTCAGCTACCTGATCTGGGAGACAGAGTCTGAGTATGAGAGGTAGGGAACCTAAATCTATAGTTAGATAACCAAATAAGTGGTCTGAGATTTCGCTTTTTGTGCCAACAGGAACTGGACTTGGATAAACGTGAATGTCTCAATAGTATAAGTCTGCACATAAAGTTCCACTTCATAAGTGATATCTAGCCATAGATTTCTATGCATACAGCTACACGTCTACATATGTAGGCATTTATGAATACAATTAATGAAACTTCATACCTAGAAAAAAAGCATAGGAATTTTAAGTTTACAGTGTTTTAGGTTTTTTGGGGGGAGGGAGTGTTAGGGAGAGTATTCTCAGTGGACAAGGATTTCCGATATGAAATTTACCAGCAGTGTAAATAACTATTCCCAGCACAACATTAGACCTAGAATTTAATGTCATAACACAAGCACTTCTCCCTTTTTTTTGTGGACATTTTATTTTCCCACACCATGAACTTCTAAGGCTTGATTTTTCAGAAAAGAGCACCCACAGCTCCATATGAAATCAGTGGGAGTATGGGGGCTTAACATTTCTGAAAACTGGGCTGATTTCTGTTCATAAAGTATTGGTTTCAAATAAATTTCTATACAGATATTTTTTAATAATTGGGACAGATTAAATTAAGGTTTTTTAGAAAGTCTCTGTTAGGCAGTGGTGAGCCTTTTAACAGAGGGAACAGAATCTGCTTGATATCTTCCCCATTTAAATTGTCACTTTCTTCCTTCCTATGCCTGATTATACAGCTATAAATTGAGTAAAAATTCCCATTTACCTAATTGGGTTATTGAATGTCAAGCCTGTTTGCTAAAGATTGTAAAAGATGAGGGTAATATTTGCATTAAAAAAATCCTCTCTTGCCTTTCCCTTGCTTTTCCCTTCTGCATTTGACCAGCTTCATGAAACAAGGGAAAAGACAGGAGCATCTTTCCCATTTTTTTACAGACAGTGAAAGTGTGACCGCATTTCCAAGAAGAAATTTTGCAAGGCTGGGCTGTGTCATGGGCAACAGTCTATTGCTGGAACAAGAGCGTGGGTGAGGTTGAGGAGAGCCTGGGGTTGCTTGTCATGGGATGGGGAACTGCTGCTGCCTGCTTTTCTCTGTCTGGGTGTCCCATTAAGGACAAGGGTTGGGTCAGCTTTCCCTGATAAGCTGTTCTCGGTTATTTGCACATCTTAAGCTGAACCAGCACAGCAAGCATGAAGAGTAGTTACTGAAATTAATAAAGGTGTGTCCTGCATGTCGCCTCACACATAGCTTTCGCTGCTTTCTTACAACTAAAGGGGCCATTATTGTCAAGCACACCTCCGCTGTGTCCCTGCAGTAAGGTTGGAGCAAGCCTATATCGCAGGAAACATGAATCTGCACACGTGTTTTGTTCTAATAGATGTACTTTTTAACCTGGAGATTTTATAGAACTGCATATCTGTGTTTTTATAGCATCCACATGACCTTTGAGATAAAAAGAGGTCTTTTCTTTTAACTCCCAGGTTCACAACTGCTCTGATAGCTCCTTAGATAAAACAGTGATGACCATGGTGTAAATGCTGAGATAGTTGCTATAGATAGATAGATAGACTGAACTTTAAAAATTCATCTCCTATCTGTCATCATACCCTACACTGGTAAGAGAATGCAATATTTAATATCATACTGTACTTTTTAAAATTCCTCAACTCAACCTTTTTTGCTATTATATTGTAATTTTTTAATTTGTCGAGTTTAAGTGCCTCCATTTACATGTACCTCAGGAGAGCCTCATTTGTCCCTGAAAACTGGAGACGGATGCTCCCACTGAAAGCTGCACTGCAGGGTGACTCCTGCCCTTTGCTGCTCCTCGGCAGCCTGGGTCTCCCCATGGGCTGGGAGAAGATGCCAGGTGAGGGTGGTCCATGGTGCTGGGCACTGTGCCCATGTCACTGAACCTCAAGGACGAGTGGTGGGAGCGCAGCGTGCGGTGGGAGGGTCGCACCCGGGACCTACTGGCACACCTATGTAAGGGAAATGTGTACATGTGTGGGGGCAGTGCTAATAACTGTCTTTAAACTGGGAGAGTCAACATTAAGAACAGTTGCAGCTCCACTGGGCATCAACCTGAAGAGCTCTCAGCTGTTGTGGAGCTTCCAGACCAGTAGAGAAGTCCTTCTGCAATTAGATACCGGGCAGTGCTGGTGAGTATGTGGGTTGGAAGCAGGGGGGCTCTGTGCCTACTTTTAGCAAAATAATTTGAACTGGCTGTCCTGTTCTTCCCTTTATATTGTCTCTTACTGTGACTAAGAGTGATTCTCTGGCTTTGTGTTTAAAAGTAATGTGATGGGAACACAGCGAACAAGGTGGAAGACCAGAGGAGACTTGGAGAATGAGATGCAAGCCATATTACACAGTCATTCAGTTAAAACATACGATAAAGGACAAGAAAACAAAACATTTCTACAAACAAGAGGAGTTACAGATGCTGTAATTGGAACTAAAATGTTCCCTTACGTGTCTTTGATGTGTACATGTTGTGACGTACAATGTCTTGTCTTTTGGCTGCTGGTGATGACTCTTTCATCCAGCAGCTGACTGCATCCACCATTTTTGTGTGTCTGTGTGTAGGGGATGCAGAAATTTCACAGTACTTTTAGCCAACATCCTTTCTGTCTTAATCCCTTCCATTTACATATCCCAACCAACATAGGCAGCTTGAGCTGCTGCTGATCTCAAATCCACTAGCTCAATATATGGTTGCTCCCTAGAGAACTTGGCTTGCTCTTGGCCCTCTCCAAGGCATTTTAGGGTAACCACACTCATACAGTGTTTCAACAAAATGGTACTGTTTCTTTCCTACAGCACCCTCATTACACTGTTTGCTTAGGCTTGAATTCCCCACCAGTTTCAAGCTAGGGAAAACACTGTCATCAGAATACTATTTCTTGTATCATTGCAATGTAATTTATGACATTTGACCACTGTTCAAGACACCCCATGTAACCATGCTTTTACAAGAGGGAGAAAAGAGGCTTAGAGATGAAGTGATTTGTCCAAGCTCATGGCATAGCTCAGTGACAGAGATGAAGGTAGGGGCCAGGTCTCTTGGGACCTATTTGCATTTGTATTAGTGGTATACACTTCAGTGCTGTATCTGCGAGTGGTAGTTGTGGATGAAGCTAGTGCAATCATTGCTGTTGCTCGTGTGAGCCTAGAAGTATTTCACTGGCCAGTGGGGAAAGTTGTCATTTCATTGCCATGCTACAGAACCATGCTAGGACCTAAAGCAATTTCTAGCCAGCCAGGTATTGCCTTCTGTTTAATGCTACAGGTATAGTGTGGCCACTGCACAAAAGCAACAGCGAAACTGTTTACACTGAAAGGAGGTTAGACTAGGTCGTGGATTATTTGTTGAATATAAGGAGCATACAGCATAGCCTGAATAACCTGAGTACTTCTGAACAGTGGAAGAGGATTGTTATCTAGCTGTGTGATACCTAAAATTGTACATGTTTGCCTCAAAAGGGCCTGTGCATGTTATTAATCTAAAAAACTACCTACCATGAAAGAAAAGTATCTTCTCTTGGATTGGATGCATAGAAAGACTTGGACTATTAAGCACTTGGACTACTAAACACTTGGACTATTAATAATTTATTTTTAGTTAATATTTTAACCAAATTTCAAGGGCTGGAGGGGAACTGGTCTTTTTTCCCTTGTTCATGAGCATCCCTGACATAGTAAAGTAACGTTTATATTGCCCATTCGTGCATGTGTTTGTCAAAATAATTTCTTATAACACTCTTACAGAGGAAAAAAGATGCGTGAAAAGTAACATCAAAGTGTTTTCAAATAGAATAAAAGTTTTATTTAAAATATATGCAAACAATAAAGCTGGCAAGAATGGTTCAGCCTTTATGATTTGCTCTAAGAGTGATCAGTGAAAGAAAAAGAGCATAGCTCTTAAAAATAATCCTTGGGTTTTTCATGCAGTTTAGAGGGCTTAAAATATATCTTCTATAAAGACTCCATGACAAATCTGATATTACTTGTACATAGAGACGATAAGCAAAAATCTGCTTATATTAAGGTGAAAATGTGGATATTGACTTCAAATTGGGCTTTTCTTGATGGTCTTTATTGGGATTTGAGTGAGCTGCTGCTCTAGCAGAGGCATTGTTGACTCTTTTTAAAGTGGACCCTTTTCCTGGTGTGCAGGAAAAGCTATTCCATTTAGAGGAGGACTTCAGTATTTCAAAAATTTGACTTTTCTGTTGAGTATGTTTAAATCTTTCCTGGTAAGATTTGAAACGGAGCAGAAGGCCAGCGATGTGTCAGCCAACTATGCTGGTCCATCCAGGTTAGGCTGATGGACTCTGGAAGAGGCATCTGGGTGAAGTTTTACAGCCAAAACTTTCACAGCTGAAGAAGGTTGATCAAAATTACTGCAGTTTGAGGTAGACAGCAAAAGCTTACATGCATTCAACAATCAATTAGACCAATTCATGGAAAGAAAGTCCACACTGTCTATGAATTGTGGAGACACCACGTGTGTGGAAAGTGGGAGCTGGGACACTATATCTAGGAAATATCACAGGTTCCTCTCCTTGACACACTACTGGTGGGCATGGGATACTGGACCAGATGGTTATGGCCTGATATGGCCTTTTTTACATTTTTATGAAACATGTATACTTTGCAGTAGGTGTTATAATGTGCCAGTGTGAGTGTATGTAGGGCATGGAGGGCAGGAAGCTCACAAAAATTAAAACATCTCATATGGACACCTTTTCAACAAAGAACTCTCAGATTAAAATAATGAATCATTTCTTTTGTTCCCTTATATTTCACTGAAAAACATGCACAAAAAGTTCAAGTTAAACGTTTCTGTTCGTGTGGATTTCAAAGAATGTTGTTTCTTCATTTGGGGGGATTGATGCCACACCATAAAAGACAGTTGTTCATATGGTTTCCTTTGGGCCATGAGGACTTATGGCCCGTTTTGCCCTAGAGCTGTGGTGCCAAAGAGCTGAAGGTACAGAGGGACAGGGAAGGTGAAAAAGACCATCAGGAAAACAGTTATTCCAGTGACAGGGCTTTGCCAAGGAAAGCTGATGGCTTCCATCGGCTCTTTGCTGTGCAAACGGACTGTCAGCAAAATGTTTCCATTTTGCCACACTGTTCCAATCATACTTGCTGTAAGTGACCTTTGGGGTGGTTGACTTCAAAAAGCCAGAAATATGCTGTGGAGTTGAGGGCATGCAACATGTCCTGACAAAATGGGATGGGGACAGTGGGGGCAGTCACTTCCAGTTTGTTTTTCTGAGACTCAGCTTTGGTGTCAGCTTGCTGAGAAGGCAGGAATTACTGTATGGCTTAACATATATGTGTCTGGACTGTACCAAAATCACTGTGCTTGGCTTCCTTATGTTTCTTGATTGCAAGAATTTACAGCGTTTAGTATAGGTGTATGATACTGGATGAGAATACTCCCTGCTTCCCTGTGTACTTACATTTCTGTAAATGTATTAAAAAAATTTATAAAAAAATTTATAAAAAAATTTAAATATATTTTTACAGAGGTGAACAACTGACAAAACCCAAGTGATTTCACAAAGCAACTAACATGGATTTTAAAGGATAGTGCTACGCTCACTGGTGGTTATGGCCATGTTCCTGCCAACACTTACGCTCCCATATTTTATCATAAGTCATAGCAGTTTTTAGGTTGTTGGTTTTTCTTTTTTTTTTTTTTTGGTACAGACACAGTCTGAACTTCTTTATCTTGTAAAGAAGAGTATTCAGATGTGATGTTCTGAGTGAACATAATTTTGGATGAAGTTCACTTTATTTTATTTTGTTTTATTTACTTTTCTTGGGACACATCCAGACCCGGTGAGTTATTAAAGAACAGGGTTATACCCACAGCTTCTCAAAAAAGTAGCAAATCATCTAAGGCAGGTGAATTAATATGACAAAATTCCGATGGGTCGCAATGTAAATTAGATGACAGGATCTTGCTGTAGACATATAGCTCCTTGACACATTACCTAACCCAGAAAAAGGATTCCTACCGCCCTTGCCTTCTCCCCTTTTTCCCTTTGTGAAACAGCAGTATAATGCACGTTGTCTGAGCCACCAGGTTGGAGTGGTCACTTTTAATTTGCTTGAAGGCTTAGCTTTCAAAGCCCAGTGATGTGTCACAGCTAGTGGTACACTCTTGCCATAATGTACAGAGAGGTTTTGTCAAGATCAGATGGGAATGGCAATAATAGCAAATAAAAATCTAAATTAAGGAAGAGAGAGTAAATAAATTTTTAATCATACAAAATTTAATACTTATGTTATGGAAAAGAATATTAAAAGTCATTTTATAGAGAGTGAATTTATATTGGAGCTGATTTTAAAGTTGTGCAGCTTTGAATGATATGATAATCATGTATTTTTCTCCCCCCCTCAGCTGTACTAGGGGATTGAAATTTATATACTCAATAACTAGAAAAGAATCATAAAGGATCAGGCTGGAGGAATCTGTCTCACTCCGTTTTTTCCTGTCACTCCCATAGCGATTTTAATATTTTTCTTATATCTCTGCTTATTTTCAGTGCCAAACATTGTTTTCAAATACAGTTGGCTTGGAAATGAGTACTTGAAGCTGCAAGCTTGTCGGCAAACTACCATGATTTCCAGGTACTACAATGAAATCTTTAGCTATAAAAAATATAAAATAAAAATAGGATGCCAGCCTCCTGCCAGCTGTAAATGCAACTAAATAGTCTTCTTGTGTGCTTTAATATTTTTAACTATTTTAAGCATTTGACTCTTGCTTTTTTTTGTCTTGGTACTAAGGGAAAATGGATTTGCAAAAGCTAACATAACAGCACATTTATTTCTTTCACCCTTTTCAGATAGGAATTAAAGACAGGATAGTCTGTTGAATAGACTGCCAGACTGAGAGTCAGAAAATAAGTTTCCTATTATCAATTCATTGAGAAAGTCTATTTGCTTTCCTATGCCTCAGTTTCCCATCTGTAAAATGAAGATAATGTAATTTATCATCCTGTGCAACATGCTTTGCAGTCTAGAGCTGCAAGATAGAGTGAAGTATTATGATGAAATATTTTGGGCAAAATACTGATGAGTTTTAATGATTTAATTTCTTGCTTGTTAATTTTTTTCATACTTGACTTTTGATGTACAAGCTGCTCTCCAATCTTTTCTGCGAGCTGTGGCTGGAGATGGCTGATGTATTGCGCTCCACACAGAAAATGAGGTGGGTTTTATATAAAAGCATTAAAGCCAAATGGTTACAGAGTTTCCCCTGAAAGTGTCAGTGAACCTTTTTCAGCTACCCACGGCAGAGGCAGGAAAGTAAACAGAGAATATAGATGTATTTTCAGAATTAGTTTGAAATAAGTGGAGAGATGATCCTTTCTATTTAAAAATAAGATAACTGGGGGAATAGAAAGATATAATGTCCCTTTCCAGTACTAAATGCCTGTCGCCTTTTAAAAAATCTCGGATTTATAGGCACCTCCCCGCTTTTTTCATGCCTTTCTGCTTGACATGTTATGACGGCACACATTCAGTGTGGACATTTGCTTGAATGGGAGAGGTTTTTACCTTTGACATGGTCTGGAAGAGTATGATAGCAAAGGCCAAAAAAAAAAAAAAATCTTCATGCTATTGCCCATGCATTAACCACATATACACTCTCCAAGAAATTCCCCCCAATTCAGTTTCAGATAGCTCACAAGAGTGAGTATTTACCTGTGTCTTTATCTGTCTCTCATCTTTGTTGTCTGACCTACACATTTAGAAGAAAATAGGGGTGAAGGTGAAGCTATTGCAACCTAGTTGAACCTGGTATAGGTAGTCCATGTGTTACTGTTGGTTTGTGAAATGATGTGGATGACGTCTGATATCAGTTTCAACAGCTACTTCATTGCCGGTGGATGCTTTTGCCATCCTGAATTTTCTGAATGGCTATTCTCCGCGGGCAGCCTCCAGAGTCAAGGAGCTCTGGAGGGTCCACCAAAGGGTGAGCACCAGGTTTGCACTCCTGCTCGGAACCAGTCTCTGGGTACTGGCTCTAAAGATTGCCTGTGCACCCAGATTTATGCGATGTGAACTTCAGTGTCAGTAATAATGATCTCTCTGTCCAGCATGTGCAATTCAAATATAATTGATGTGTTTTTTAGGCATAAAAATACATGATAGAAAATACATAAGCTAAAAATGGGTTTATAGTCAAAAGCCACTTACTTTATAGGAAGTTAGACCAGAAATGAGGAGGTACAAAATTCAGTCAGAATATTCGATGCATCTCTAAATTCACAGAGGCTATGAGATCAAATATCTTAACTTGAAGGACCCACAGATTTTCAGAAATAGGTATGAGCACTTACTGGACACTCCCGATAGTTCTTTGTGAAGCAATGTATGATGCCTGCACTGGAGACGTTTGTCAAGGGGGTTACCCTGTGTCATTTTGGAGGAGTTGAGTGAATTAAAGCACAGGGACTGCAGGGTAGATTGACGCCACCTTTGTGTCAGCTGGCAGAAGGTGGTGGGTTTGGAAGGGCTGGATGCACTCCCTCTCCACCTCTGGGCTCTGAGATGTACCTGTTGCCATTAGGGTTTGGTATCTGTACCTTTTGCAGTAAAAGTGGGTGGAACTCTACTTAGGTGGGAAGTGTTCCACAGTAACAAGTTGGCCAGCCAGGTGTACCAGGGGGGCTAAGATGGAGACCAGAGAGGGAAACCATTGAGGCTATTCATGAGGCTATATATCTATATAAAGTATTTAAATTTCTTTACCAATGCAGGGGGCGGTGTCTAAGCTGAATGAAAGAATGAATTCAGCTTAAAGGGAAAACATGATGCCCTCCATACTTAATACTTTTAATAGAAGCAACAGATTTTGTACTTTGAAGACTTGCTTTCAGCAGTGTCTAAGGACAAGAGGCTTTAATCTTGTTAGATGTGGACTTGTCTGTTCTGCCTGTTGTTAAACAAGAAGCTTGAATATTTGGAGTTAAAAACCTGAAGAAAGCTGCAAATCATAAATCCACTAAAGAGACTGAGAAATAATTTCTGAAAGATGGTCCTGGGCTAGGTCAGTTATTTCCACCTTTTGATGTCAAGTCCCACTCCTATTGCATCCTTCTCACCTTTTGACTTCTCCCTGAACGTCTGCTGTTGCATCACCTCTTGGCCACCTGACCACTACCCAGGTGCCTCCGGGAAACATTGCCTGCTCTCTGGGGTCGCCGCCAACTCCTTCTCTCCCTTTTTTCCTAACCCTAGGTTTAGGGTTACTTTCTCCTTGCCCCTCCAGTGCGTTATGGCTCTTTTCTGAGATGGTCCTACAAGAAGAGATCTGGCATAATTTATTGGCTTGTACTTGAACCTGGGTTGTGCCTGGGCCTCACTTGTTGGGAGCCTGTACGCTAAAGCACTGCAGTGTAAGTGTGCTGTTTAGATAGTATGTTTGAATGTATGAAACAACAGAAAAGTTGAAAACCTATGATACAAGGAGTAATGAAAGATTTATTCTGTTACAGGCTTGTTTAAAAGCTGTAGGGTTCATGGTACAATTTATTGTGCTTTTCAGTATGTACTATTTTTCTACTTGCATTCAGTTTTGTTCTGCTGAGACACAATTTGTCTTCTCTGTGAGCTAACTGCATGCTATTAATACCTACTCACCAGGATTTTCATAGGCTAACGCTAAGATTTTAGCTCGGTGTAGCTTCTCTTTTGTCACGTATTTCCCCCACAGCCCCCAAGCTCTGCACTCTCCCTTAGGAAAGGATGATGCTGAGGCATGGGAATAACAAGCGTGTAGTAGCTGAGATATTTGTCTTCGCATCTCCTAACTGTTACACAATCACATCTGTTCTTTTTAGAGGAGAGTTTACTAATTGCTGTCAATGATTTCAGGTTAATAGGAGGTGGTGAGTAAGTAAGTAGTAGCAGTAGTAGGATGTAAGTAAGTGGTACTAGCAGGTTGTAATCCATACCCCAAAGAGCTCATATGGTACAAAAGTAGGAAGTGTATTTTACTATTGCCTTGCAGTCTCCCTTTTCATTGAGTTAGCACAAGCAGGGAGAAACCTGGGAGTTGTAACATTGCTATGAGTTCTGTAAACAAGAAAACACTTTTTTTTCCTTCTTCTTGAGAAAGAAGTGGTTCTCAAACAGCTGCTGGTGCAGCGCATTGCAAAAACACTTCCTTTCACTGGGCATGAAGTATCCACCCTCCACACTGAACTTCCTCTCAAGGTTACTCCTTGAATCAAGGACTCGTCTTGTCTTGTCCTTGACAGAGACATAGTCACCACATGTTACTGTATCGTAAGTGTAGGGTTAGGAAAAAAAAGGTTCCTGTTTAACAACAGGCAGAACGGACAAGTCCACATCTAACAAGATTAAAGCCTCCTGTGCTTAGATACTGTTGAAAACAAGCCTTCAAAGACCTCTTCTCTTTTCTTCCCCAAGGGCATTGACTACTCCCAGTCAACTCCCTATCTGTTGGCAGTTTACTGCAGGGCTCCTGGTAAGAGTGAACCTTGAAAGAGCATTTGGATGAGCAGAAGTGGCTAAAGCTCACTGGGTAATGCCTGTGTTTGTGCTGTGGTCTGTGCTGCCTCAGCCACATCAGGACAGGGTGTGCACACAGCAGAGCCCAGAGGAAAAGCCAGAGTGAAGCGAACCAGGACACGCTGCTGCTGCACCATGCACATGCCAGACTGACTCGGTGGGAAGCACTCTGGTAACTTTCAGCTTAGTGGAAAAGGTTTGCACATTTCTTTTATTGCATTCTGAACTGGGATGAAGTAAAAATAACCCAGCTGAATTCCTAGAAAATGCTCAGTGACCACTTCAGCTAACTAACCCAGCAGTAAACCCTATGGCAAAAAAGCAAGAGAGAAGGGGGCAAGAAATGGCTGCAAGGTAAGCAGCAGGACGTGGGATTGATACGAGAAGAGTGAACAATGCTGTGTCCAGTGAGATATAGGAGAAATATCTACAGGGCCAGAAATGTGCTGAAAGTGCGTTTTGTGAAATGGGCCATGGACTATTTGATCATGAATGCTTTGGTTTTATACCTCAGGAGGCACATGTCAGTACTTGATCTGGATCCACATGATTTTTTTCAAGGGACAAGGTTCTCTTGGTGAATTCTTAGTACCTGGGATCTTTCCTCTGCAAGTCTCCTGCCCAGGTACTGACACAGCATTATTCTTTATCAAATCAGGGCTAACACTTCCACAGTGATAGAAATATAATTGCAGACCAGCTGAAAATTAATGTTATAGTCTTACAATCCATGTCACAATCCTGATGACATTTGTAGTACAATATTATAATGATGTGGAGGAGGGAATAATTTTAATGGTTGACCTTGGCATTCAAATAACATCTAATAGCTGCAGCTTTGCCCAGAAGATATGTATCAATGTTCAGTTTCCAGATGTGGATTTAGAATGTCCGAATGTAGTGCCTGCATAGAAAGTTTGGGTTTGTTCATCTGGTGGGGAAAATACAATTTTAATATTAAGATATGCATTTCTGTTCCAACTGCATTTTGCAAGATCCCAGCTTAAAAGTGAGAAGCTTCATGCAGACTTCCACTCTCTCTCATGTTAAAATGAGAAAGGAGAAGGATTATGCACCCATACTGTTGAATTCAATAAACAGAACAAGGGAAGTTGTCCTTGCAGAAAATAGAATTGTAAATCAATGAAAGAGTGACTAAGTGCAGAAGAAACAGAGCACTCAGTAGGGTTTGCACTAACCATGGAAGTTTAGTAGCACAGTTTCCCATCTCAAACACAACTGAGGTTTAGTTAAACAATATCTAGTGGCATAATGCCATGGATTAAAAAATGGCAAGTCATGCTCAAAACACTCCCAGAGCAGCTAAATTCCATTTTACAAAGGGAAAAGTCGAGGCACAGTAAAGGAAAAAAACATTCTCAAGGAACTGCTTTGTCACCTAGGTCAAATAGGACTTGCTTTTAACTTAGCACGTCACGCTGGTCTCTGAGTAGACCAATGGTCCTTCTTAGTACAGTGAATCCCTTTGAGGTCTGGATGAGGTGTAGTCAAAGACCTTGGACAAAAACTAGGGATTCACAAAGCCAGCTCTGTATATACTAGTCTGACTAAGGAAGACCTAGCAAATATACATCAAGATGGACTGAGATAACTGTCCATGCCAAGAACAAAATATTGCCCATTCTGAGCTGATTTTGGTGCTTCCGTATCATTTAGATGTGTAGTTTCAGTAGACAGCTGTCTGGGAAAGGTTGATAAAATGTTCTCTATATCTGATGTGTGTTAAAGGCAACACATTTAGCAATTCGTTTACTCCTGTTTCCAGTGGACTGACTTATGGGCAGAACTAGAGTGGAACTAAACTTGTTAGAAAATACCAACTGCCAGGTCTATAGTAATGTCCTCGCTTCTTGTATACATATCCTCTGCAGTCAAAGAGGTGGATCTACCAAATGTCTGTCTTCACTGGCATCTAAAAACTTCCTATGGTTTTGCTTTGGTTTCCATTCTGGGTGCATATCCTATTCTGAAATGTCACTGTGAGGGAGAAAAATCAGTTCAGGATGTGTAATTTGTGAATACATCTGAGAGGTAGAGAATGCCACTGCAATTGAGAGAGAAAATGAAGGGTAGAACATTTATCATATGAAAGAAAATATTATTCTTTACCTGGACATGATGTCATATTCTCTCATGATACAGGAAAGAGCTAGGGAAATGCAAAATATCTGTAGCCACAAGGGCTTCAGAATTCCCTAAGGACAACTGTGAATAGATTTGCGTGATTAGTCATACTCCATGTTTGGTTCAGTTTCAGTTTTAGTCCAAGATTGTGGACAATAGATGAAAGGCAAGAAACAGATTGAGTGGTGAACACAAAGACAGCTGTCAAAGAAGGAGCTTCAGCTGAGAGTGGGGAGCAGACAAAATGGCCCTCAGGATGGCAGTGGGAATGGATCACGACAGCATACCTCCAGCACTGCTGCCTAACCTTTTGTGACATCTCCTAAATGCTTTTTGGGTTTTCCTGTCTGGTGGAATGAAGTCTATCTAATATTAAAAAGGAAATTAAGGATGTACCTTTTATTATAGGGTCCTTCTGGGATTAAGCTACTCTTTCCATCATTGCATACTCTTTCCCCTTTGAAACAGAACATATTAAGAATGCAAAGGAGCACAAATATAAAAGCAAAACATCGACAAGGAGCACAGAAACATTTCAGATACTTGTCTTACTCTTTTTCACTGGGAAGCATTTCTTATTCCTCAATAAATCTCCATTATTACTTTTTTTAAGCTTCATTGCTAACCAATGACAAAAAATTTGTCTTATATGTCCCACCATTACACATTCCATTGACATAGGGACCAAGTGGCATTATCTGGAAAGGAGAGCTCACGGTCTAGATGATTTCAGCCAATCGGAGATGATGATATTGTATTACCAGTTTCATAATATAAATGAAAAAGATGGCCTTCATTTTGATGAAAGCTGTAAAGTAGCTATTGTGCTTGTTTTGTATTGCAAGGCCCAGATGTATTATTTATGCAATTTTCCTTTTGAAAGGAAAAACTGAAAGAGACTATTTCATTTTACAGCATTCAGTCAAAGCTATTGTCTCATGAATGTGAACATTCCTGCATTTTATCAGCTTTGAATGTAGAAGGCAACTCACAGATCACACATAGAAAGGATTTTTGAAAGTTTGAAAACTGCTTTTTAAAAAAGCTAGACCCTAATGACTCGAGATATTATTTGTGCGTGTGTGTAGGCTGAATCAACACTTAGCCTATCAGAATGTACACAGAGTAGCGTCTTTTTCAAGGTCTTAAACAGCTTTGATTGAATCTTCGTGTACATTAAATTGATAATGCAAGCAGCCTGTAACACACAATATTCATAACAATAGAATACATCTTCATTTGTAAATATACACTTATATGCCAAATCAGCATCTATCCAGGGATCTCTAAGCCACTTATCAACATGACAGCAGCCTCATGTTATTGCTCTAATACAATAAATATTGCAGCTATTTCAAAGATGGGGAAACTGAGGCATGTAAATGTGAAGAGACTTGCGTGGGGTTGTATGGCAAAGTGCTGATAGTGTGGAATAGGTTCTTGGCATCAGCCCATGAAACAGTCTGTGACACACGGAGTCTCTCCCTTGGACCTGGTGATACTCATGTCTATGGAGAAAACAATTCTTGTAGAGAGACGTTGAGATTTTTGCCTGTCCTTGACACCAGTAGAAATTAGATGCTTGCCCTTGAACATCCATACAAAGAGGTTGGTTACTCCTTGGTAGAAGGCCACATTAAAGTTTAAATTGATATTCAACCTCTTCCCCTATGCACCTAATTAAAGGCTCACAGGCTTAGATATATCCTTTTCTTGCCTTTTTTTTTTTCCCTCCCCTAAAAAAAATCCCCACTTTTAATGCGATGCTTCTGAAACTTGCCAGAAAAAAAATACCTGGATGTTGTCATCCACCTTTTGCTGGACCCAATGTATTTCTCAATGCTCTTTCTTGTTTTCTGGGATAATGTAGAAATGTATATATAATATTTATATATATTTAAATGTTTGTTTTACCCAGTGCCCTATCTTGGAATAAAAAATTAGTGGAAACACTCGTATCACCAATTAAGTTACACAATTAACTTCTGCTAAGGGAAGTAGATGACATTCATGAAAGTTAAATAGAAGTTATTAAATTAGAATAACAAAATAGAAATTGGATTTATATTTGCTATTTTCATACACTGGTAGATATTTCTGAGCACTAGTGTAAGAAATAAATTGTTTGTGTGGATGTTCCTGGGCAAAGTCCATGACCATAACCAAAATCAAATGCATGGTAAAATTAATTTCAGCTGGGTGTAGAGGTACTGAAGCTGCTGTTTAGAACAAAAGCCACTATATCCATTCAGATTAAGAGACACCAACAGTAGCAACATTGCAATCTTCACCACATTTGCAGAGGGTCACCATCCATTGTTTTCTTCTCTACAGTCCCTGCCATATTTGGCTTCCCGGGAAGGTAAGTAAATATATTGTATTTAGAAATACTTAGGGGCTGTACCCAGGGAAAACATATGGTAACATTCTCCTACAGTTTGTGTATGCTATAACAAAAATCAAACAAAATAGGTTTACACTGAAATATGGAGCCAGTTTTGTGCTGATCTGGTACAGACATGAAAATGAATACTTGTCATGTAATCAAATGGAACAAATAAAGAAGAAGAAAAATCCTGATTCACGGATTGTAGTGCTAATGTTAGATTATAGTCATCTGTCGGCTGTAAGTACTGGCACTTAATACTCTGGATACTTACTTTTCTTAACTGCCTCAATTTGTATTTAAAGGTTGTTTTTTGGTGATCATTCTTGCCATGGGAATTCACTTGCTCATATATCCACAAAGTGAACACACAGTGAGTGATAATGGAGTGAATGTGATCTTTTTAGAAGTTCAGATAAATGCCCATCTGTTTTTTTTATGATTCACCTTCATACATCTTTTAGTGATGGCATAAACAAATCTACTGTTTCCATTCCTGTGTCTCTAGCAGTGATGAGAAATACAGGATGTAGGAACTGGAATTATCTTGATGGAACAGCCTTTCTTAAGATCTCAGTCTGGATTAATCATACTAGTTGTATTTATATTCCTTGAGTTATAGAAATTAAATATTTTGCTTTTCTCACAGGTATTTCTAGCATTTTCAGGGTTAGTGTGCCACTGAAATGATCACAAGTCTTTTACTTTGGGTAGTGGATAAAAAGATATACCGAAAAATAAAACTGTTGGCATACAGTGAAAATTGCTGTGGACTAGCAATTTAGCAACAGATTTGGGCAACAGGTATTGCTCTTTGGCCAACATTCCTGTCATTGTCTGAAGCAGTTGGCTTCAATTTTATACTCAGTTTTTCAGTCTGTAAAACAGAGATCATATATTTATTAATGAAAACAAAAAAATTATTCTGTGACTGGTCAGTGATATAGGCTTGGAAGAAAATATTGTTTTATTTGGAAAATAAGTCTCCATTATGCATTTGAATGTGAAAGCTAGAACTGCCTGAAGAATGAGGATAGGTTCCTTCTCATAAAATGTCTTTTGCTTCATATAGAAGAATGTTGCAAGAAACACTGAATTCTTCTTAATCAAACCTTCAGTTGTTAATGGTTTAGTTTAGGAAACATTCATTTAATACCTAATAGTGATCAGTAAGAGCTGTGATGCTGTACCTGCCCCATCTGGGTGCTGTACCTTTTACTGATATGGAAAAATGCCCCCTTTTCCTTCTACAGTTTTTTCTTCTCCATGTATTTCTTCTGAGTAGCTGAAATTTCTGATTTTTGCCTCCCCCCACCCCGCCCTGCACTTCTCTGTCTCCACCCCTCTAAGAAAGAAATAATAGAACAAGAGAGCAGAACGGGAGCACATTGTGTCCTCTGAGCAGTCTGAACCTGAGAGGGTGATTAGATGCCACGCAGCCTGCCAGAGGTGGCTCCGCTCTGCCCGGGTGGGAAGCTCTGTAGGGCCAGTGCTGACGGGGGTGACGTACAGTCATATGAGCCCAAACATTCAGGACAGAAATGGTAAAGGAACCCTCAATACCTAGATTGTAAAAACCCTTGAAAAAAGTCAAAAGAGCAGAAGACCCAGATGGATCTTGAAGGTCTGGTTTAAGCTACATCATCCATCATAATGCGACAATCCCAAGCATTAAGAAAAGATATGTAGAGTCCAGTCTTTCTGTCTCTGACACGAAAGAAATTCCCTCCACTGAAGCAAAATCCTGACACAGAACTGCATAATAAATCCTAGATGGAGTGACAGAGACATCTCTTCTTCTTGGGAAGTTAATATATATTACTTAAGACCTGGCAACAGCTTAGCTACAGACATACTGTTGCTTCTCTGTTAGGGTAACTCTCACATCCCAGCGAGAAAGTTTACTTCCTTCACAGTTGGTCTTGTGTGCTATCAAGCCATCACAGCAGCTGCTGAATTATTTATCTTTTTCCAGTGGACAAAACTAGTATTCCACCCAACACCCTCCTTGTCCAAGAGGAAAAAAAGAGTTTGAGGGAGAGAATGCATTACAAAATCCGCAGTACAAAAGTTTACCTCATTAAGCATTTAGGGTTTACATAGAGAGCAGTGGCATGCAACAGCAGGCACGTCCCTAAGTGATTTTTCTGCAATCAGAATTTCATTCATTACCCAATTTTCATGCAAGTCCCCTGGCATTTGAAATATGTTTCAAGGTAGGCTTCCCAAGGGCTTTCCCCCTCCCATAATAACTGATTTGTGGTATCCAAAGACAGATCTAAATATCTTTGGCTCAAATTACTTAAGGCCTGCAAAGCAGAATTCTCTGTCATCCTCATCACATCTCACACCTACAGAACAGATAACAGATTAATATCTGGTCTGCAAATATTTCATCAGTGTCTTCAGCTAAGGCACCTTGCATTATTTTATCTGGGGGCACCAACAGAAAAAGAGGAGGAGGTGAATGGAAATGTATTTGCACTCTACAGGAAAATGAAGGTGTGGATGGCAAAGGGAGGGAAAGGGGAAATCAGAGAAGGTTTCTCTTGGTATTACAGGAAAAGGAACAGAACTAGTCCTGGCAAAGTTCTCTGCTCCGATTATGTATACACTTTTATTCAATCACTGTATCGCTCTGTGTCTGACACTTGGTCAATAGTGCAATCTACCACTGATCAGAATAAAACAGCCATCCTAGAACACCTTGGAATTTCATTAGTTTCTTTTCAATGTTGTCTTTATAACTAGGTGTTTACTTGGAAGCACAAACTTACAGCGTGGTTCTGTGCTTTTTCACATGAAAAGACAGAGACTCTAAACAGTGATGTAAACATTTTTTCCCATCAGAAAAACTGCTCTTAAATGATTTCCCTTTTGTAAAAAAAAAAAAAAAAGAAAAAAAAGTATTAATATAATCAAAGCTACAGATGGATTCCCCATCTCAGAATTTAATCTGCTCTTCCCAAGGTTCAGAGATTTTGGAGTTTATATTTTTGTTATCACCTAAATGACCTCATAGTCTAAATCCATTTTCAAAAGCTTTTTTTTTTTTAAAAAAAATTATTTATTTATTTATAATCTTTACTCTGTGATTCCTGTAAATGTGTCAATTAACAGAAATTCCTTCTGTGAGTTGCTGTGACAAGCTGCATGTAATTTTGTTGGTCCTCTCTTTCAGTATCTATTTTGTAATTCTGAGGTAAATGGAAACAAAACAGGAGAGAGACTACTGCTTAGGTTCATGGAAACTAGACACTCACTGAAGTTGTTCATAACTGTTCATAACATAGGCACCTTTAAAATTTGCTCCTTGGCTTTAAGGCACCAGCTGAGACTGCATTTCTACCTGTGTAGAAACTTTGGTAGTAAATTTACTCTGTTTTAATCTATTGACACTTTCTATAGAACTGTGATTAAAAAGACAATGGTTGTGTTATGTGATGATGATGATTGTGGAAAAAACGCTGCCTATTCCCAGGATAACTCGACCACGATGTGCAATTAACTGTGCGTTTTCTGTGCTTTTTAACCTGTTCTAATTTTTTGTCTTTTTTATTTTTACTTTTTATTTTTCTCCCATCTCTCCTACCCAGCTGGCTGCTGTATCTCAGACTAAATAATTTCATTTGGGTTTTTTGTATTGTTGCCTCCTTTTCCTGGCACCCTTTTAGCTTTACTTCTGACCTTGGTTGCATCCTGCTCACAGCAGGATGCATCATGAGTCCCTATTGACAGCTGCCAACTGGTATCTTTTTCCAAGGTAAGGTGAAAACAATATGGTCTGCTGGGGGGCTGATGCAGAGCAAGTGAGTGGCCCTGCTTTGAAAGGTTGTCTGAAAGGGCATGTTTGTCCCCAACTCTGAGATCGAATCCAAAGTAAACCTGATTTCTCTCTAGGCAAAGGCTAAGGCAATCTTGCCAAGCCCTCTCCAGTCCACTGCATTAATGTCATCTATAAGCATCTTTCTTAAAGTGGGTCTGCTGAATCACTCCTCTATCTAGATATCCCCTAGGATGAAAGCAAAGAGCACCTTTGACTCAACCTGTTCCCTAGGCTGAGCCAGGGAATTTGACTAAAAAAATAACATAAAAGGATCATCGAGAAATCCCCCTGAGATAATCATCTCCTTCCACTATCACCCTCAAAACCTTTTGTGACATGAAAGTATGCATTGAGTAACCTTTTCAGTTCATATCCTTCATTCTTTCTTCTATAGCATAATTTCATCCTTAATTTTTAAAGCATTGCTTCTCTCCAACACTTTCACTGTTTTATTTATTTCCTGTTCATCAGCCCTAATTCCATGTTATGCTTTTTCACTCTTGTCTCAGAATTCCTGCTCAGGCTCTGATGTTTTCACAGACTGCCATTTTCTTAGCTTCTCTCTTTGTCACGGTCTTACCTTTCATTTTCCAACAGTCTTCTTCATGGTCCAGAGGAGCTTTTCTCTCCCCTGGTTTTGGCTGTGGAATAGGTGTCTCATGAAATCTTTTCTTGTTTCTTCCTCATTTGCTCCTTTAATCCATTAAGTTGTTTTAGTTTCCTTCTGCATACATCTTTCCTCAGTAGGCTCTTCCTCTGGGTTCTTCTTTCAATACGCATCTGCCTTTTCCAGATCTGCCTTCCACATTTTGAACATTTCTCCCCTACTACAACTCATTTTTCTCCAATAATTGCAGCTACATATTAAAATGCTGTTTAAGAAAGAGACTACTTAAAACATGGGTGATGATATGGACATCTTAGTGGCTAAGCTTGAAGTGTGATTGAGGCATATCATCCTGTGGAAGCTGTAGCATTCTTCTACATCGACAGATGAAGAAGGAAGGCCAAGCATCAAAATGAAAAGAAGTAGGGAGGAAGGGTAGAGACCTTTAAAATCCATTGTGGATAGGTCAAGTAAATTCTTTTTATTTGTTTGGGGTCATGGTCTTTTACCATTGTAGCATTGACATAAATTGACATTAAAATGCAAACTATAAGCAGCCATCCAATCAATGCCAAGATCAGACTAACCTCAGTTCTTAGGTGAGTTCTTCTAGCATAAGTGTGCTGGCAGAGGCTTGTGCAAGGTTAGGTGATTGGTCTTTAATACAGCTGTTATGTTGTGCCTGTCAGATGTAGCGCACTCCCCAGTTTGCTCCTTATGTTGTTTACAAAATGCAGCAACAGTACATCTTTTGTCCTTGCCAGCAAATGCAGCTGTTAAAGCAGGATTTTCTTTTTTTTCGGATGTGAATTCAATAACTGTGATATGGCCTTGATGTTCAAACCACGCCCCACCCCCCCCACCCCCCCCGCTATGTAAAAATGAGAAGGAAACTAACCCCAAACCCTTTCCCAAGTATGAAGAGGTAGCATTTTCCTACTAGGTAATATCTCAATTTATATTTTTTGACTGTTCTGTAGCATCTAAAGGCCTAAGATTTATAATGAATGACCTGTGATTTGAGCCTGCTTTTAACCTTCCTCTTGTGGAGGGAAGAATTTTGATAAGTAGGCATCCCCTTGCACCCTGTTTCTTTAGCAAAGTCAGAGTCATGCCTTTGCCTGAAAAGAATCTTACATAAAGACTGAAGTGTAGGACCTCTGGGTTAAAACAAATAGTTCTTCTGTGGCCTGGGCATCTGCACTTCTCAAATAAAACTTTCCTCACATCAGGGTGGAAAATGTAGATAGAGTTTTATAAGGAACAAGTTTTCTGCCAAGTTTAAACACTTAAAAATGAAATAGAAGTACATATGCCTAGTAGAGGATTGCAGAAGGTGTTCACCTGGTTCATTTTGCATTTGCTAAGTTTCTGAAGCAATTTTGGTCAGAAGCACTTTGAGCTTGAAACTTTTGATCTAGCTCAAATGCTCTGCAGGAATCATTGAAAAGTGAATAATGGCACCTTCACCTGGTGGGGTGGGAAGGTGGGAAGCAAGAGTTCAGTATCTGGGACCACATCTTGCGAAGATGCTTTAATATTTTGCAGTCCCAGGGGCATATACTGGCATACCCCAAAACCTCATTTAATAAAATTGTACCTGATGCATGAGATATAGGTGGTAGCAAGGACACTCCACTAAGAGAAGAACTTATTTAGGGAAGGCAGGAGACTGCACTAGGATGGGCTTGATATAAGAGTAGTAGAAACCATAGACAGTTAAAATGGGTTTAGGAGTAAGTTCTGAAGCTCAGTGTTAGGGGTCCGTCCTTTTGTGATTTGCTTGAAGCAACTCAAAATGAAACAGCAGAAACCTCTACGTTTTACCTGGTTCAAACGGTAGTTCAAGTCATCAATCAGCCCAAGTCTGTAACTGTAAATATACATATGCCTGTGCTCATTTGAACTGTTCTTGAACAGCTTTGCTCTTGAAACCACCTATATTGATTATGATTTGTTCCTTCTTAAGAGCAGATTTGTGCAGTTCTACCTAAGAAAAGCTTGTTTTAAAATTTACAGTGTTAGTTTTGTAAATGGTTATATTGGAATTGGCTTTCTTGTTTTTTGCTATTTTTTCAGTAAACCACTGCATAGCAACACATTTGGGCAGAAATATACAACTGTTACAGGTATTAAATGAAAATAATTTGATGCTATTATCAAGCTAACGGACAAAACGATAACTATGTTGACTACAAAAATTACATATCATAAAGAAATAGAAAAGAGGACCATGCATTTTTCTTCACTGCCTGTTCTGTACTAAACCAATGTGTTTTCTTTGGACTGTGAATAGCATAGGCTGCTTCCTCAGCAAGATTTTGTAAGCTTTCCTACTAGGTTGCATTTATTTTATTTGTATTTTTATTTTTTGCTTAATTTTCTTTCCAGAACAAATCTGAATTGCAGATGTCCGTAGCAGAAAACTACTGCAGTTTGAAAGCTGGTGATATCTTTTTCTGGTTCTGATAAAACTGTGATATAATACTGTTTCTGTGGGTGAAATTTGCAGGTATATGTATGGTGAGGATACTCTGAGAAATTACTTCCATGTGTTTTCAATAGATTTATTACTTTTTTACTATGGTGGCATTTTCCTCTCTTTGGTGCTGGTAGTGCTTTCAGAAAGACAAAATAAAAACAAAAAATGTGTAAATATTAGCCTTTGCTGAAGTTTATAGACTGAATCTAAAGTAAATTCTGGTGTTCTAAAAAAAAATAAAAAATAAGGTTTGATCTTTAAAGATAAGACAGGTACTTCACCTATAGCTCTTTCAACATTGGATTGTGATGAGATGATCCATAGCTATCAACTTATAGTGTCAAGGTATTCTTTATGGGGAGTTCGGTATTTTGTAATTTTCTTGGTCTGTTTGACTCCAGGAAGACTATGAAGATGTATCTAATTGCTGATAATTTTATTTTCTAAGGAGTGGAGTTGGACGTGACTTTATATTACCACTTGATTTCTCTGTGATCTGTCAGTCTGTCTCTAATACTCTTTACTTCTAATGAAATTTAGCAAAGCTTATGAAGATGAATTAATGTTTTTGAAATGCTAAAATACTAAAGTAAGGAGTGCCACACAGTGAAAGACATGGAATAAAGACTTAGATTTTTTAATAAAAAGTGATAATACAGGCAGGTGATTGCTCAACATACAGAGCTATGCAAAAGCTCACTCTAAAAAAATGCAAAATATTATTGGCTGGAATATAACTCCAGACTTCAAGGCAGGTGTTTAGGTTTTTAACTACTTCAGTATAGAAAAAGTAAGTCTTCAATAAAAATAAGTCAGTAGCAACATTAGTAGCTAGCATAAGAAAATAAGTACTAATATTTCAGTCACATCATCCCTACCTCAATAGTTAAATCTCCCAAAACTATCTGAATAGCCTGTCAAGAAAAAAAAGATTCTTAAACACTTCTTCTGCCTTAGCCCTTGAACATTCTGCTTTATCTAGGGGATACAAAAATGTCAATGAGGACAGTGGTTGTATAATCATCTGCTCAATGTTGAAGAATATGCAATGTGTTACTAGTACAAGCTATAACTAGACAATGTATAAGGGAAACCTCCCCCAGTAAATGCACCCCTTCAGTGTCTCCTTGTCTATCCAAATCTGAATGAGGAACAGTGCATTAGAAAACCAGGGTAAAATACTCCATCATACACAACCGCTTATGCTGGACAAGTAATAGGGTAGGAAAATATATTAAACTGCAACTCTGATCCTTGTTGAAAAGTTTACAATTTGGCTGAGTTAACTTCCCTCTCCTCTCTCCCATGATCCAAGATGCTGTTATAAATTGAGATATATGAACTGAGGCACCAATTTGGTAGCTGGTTTTTTTTTTCTTCTTTCTTTCCCAGCTCATAGATATTAAATTTTGTATTGGGCATTCAAAGTTGTTTTCTGTCATGAGGCTAGAGGCCTTCCCACTGTACTGAGGTCAATTGGTTTAAAATGTGCTGGAGGTAGGAAATATATAATATTTTCCCCCACCTTTTTAGGGCTTTCAAACTATTTTACCTCCTTAGAGTCAAGAGTAGAAAGTCTGTAAAGAAATGAATTATTAATGTTTGATTTTTCTCAGCAACAGAAACTTTTTACCCAAAGAGTAGCATTTCTACCATGCTTTTGGACATTTTCTTCCTTATATCAAATTCTGACCCTTTGGTAAGGTGTCTTCTTTTGACTCACAGATTTGCTGACTTTCATAAACACACTGCCTTTACTTTTAATCAGTGCAAAAGTTCAGTTTGGGGAGCTTGGTGGTCAGGTTATAATCAGAACTACATCTAACAGAATGCTGGCAAAATAAAATAAAACCAAAAATCCAGTATGCAGAAAAATGTGAATATGGATGGAGCTGTGTTTTTAAAAAGGTTCTGCCTGCCCCCATTTGCACAAATCTCCATGTGTCAAAGAACAGAGGGATGACAGAAGAGGTGGTAGCTCATTGCCAAGTGTTACATATGCTTTCTGCTTGTTCCAGAAAAGTTGTAGCAGCATTGTAGGATATTCCTTTTGACCTGGCTTGTTAGCTAGTGTTAAAATTCTGTGTAAAACTGCTGATGGTTTCCTATTGAGTCATTAGAGCATGTTAGACTAGTTACACCACCCTGGAGATGAAGGAGAAGACAAGGGCTCATCAGAAGAACCTTTCAAGTTGTTCGGGACAGGAAGAAACTCAGACTCTTAATTTTTTTTTATAAATTTAGTTTCTTCACTGTCGTGGTTTAAGCCCAGCCGGTAACAAAGCACCACGCAGCCACTCATTCACTCCTCCCCCCCGGCCCTGGTGGGATGAGAAGAAAATATAAAGAAATGCTCGTGGGTCAAGACAAGGACAGGGAGGGATCACTCACCACTTATGGTCACGGGAAAAAGACAGGCTCAACTTGGGGAAAACCAAAATCAATTTAATTTACTATGAATCAAATCAAAATAAGGATAATGAGAAGTAAAACCAAATCTTAAAACACCTTGCCCCACCCCTCCCTCCTGCCTGGCTCAACTCCACTCCTGGATTCTCTACCTACCCCCCCACGGCAGTGCAGGGGAATGGGGAACGGGGGTTGGGGTCAGTTCCTCACACCTTGTCTCTGCCACTCCTTCCTCCTCAGGGGCAGGACTCCTCACTCGTCCCCTGCTCCAGCGTGGGGTCCCTCCCACGGGAGACAGTTCTCCATGAACTTCTCCAACGTGAGTCCTTCCCATGGGCTGATCTTCAGTCACAGCCTGCTCCAGTGCAGGCTTCCCCATGGAGTCCCAGCCATCTTGGGGGGCATCCCTCTGCTCTGGCATGGGCTTCTCTCTCCCTGGGCTGCAGGTGGGCATCTGCTTCCCCGCTCCCCTCCGTGGGCTGGGGGGGACAGCCTGCCGCCTCATCGCGGGCTGCGGGGGCAGTCCCTCCTCCGGCGCTCCTCCTCCCCTCCTTCCTCACCGACCTCAGTGTCTGCAGAGGGGTTCCCCTCACATCCCAATTCCCCCCCACACTGCAGGTTCCCCTTCTGAAATCTGTTCTCCCAGAGGTGCTACCACCGTCGCTGATGGGCTCGGCCTTGGCCAGAGGCGGGTCTGACTTGGAGCCGGGGAAGCTTCCAGCAGCTTCTCACAGGAGAAGCTGTAGCCCCTCCTCCACTACCAAAACCCACCACACAAACCCAAAACATTCATATAATCTATATCCCCTCCAAGGCATGAGTCTTGACCTTATTGAGACTACAAGAGCCGTAGTTTGAAGCTGTATGGGAAAACAGCTTGCTTATAAATAGAAAACTAGACAGACTCCTATGCCATATATATCCCAATGCCACAGTCATTTCCTGGCATTGATAGTCTACAAGCATGTAAACAAGGTTTCCGCCAAAACTGCCACATGGGATGAACCAAGATACAATTTAAACATTAGCCTAGAAGTCAGCTACCCTGATCATGACCAATATGATTGTGAAGTCATTGTCATCTAATAATTTGTCCTCATATTCATGAATTGAAAAAACATACATCGCGTATCAAGTATCAGACCATAGAGAAAATGGCTAGTCCAATGAGCCTTGAAAGATTTTGGGAGGAGAAAGAGTTTGAAACCAGGGTACCCTAAATTAGAGTCTAAGCAATCTTCTTGATACTTTTTTCCTTACCTGGTTAAGATGAGAGAAGTGGACTGAGACTTAATGTAAGAAAAACTGCAAAGCTGGTGGATCAGTTCTGGTCCAGAGGTACAGGCCAGTCTTTCCCAATCCCAGAGAAAGTGTGGTGAGGATCGTTAGACAAGATAGAGTCTAAATATCCTTCTCAAGAGAGGTAATGAGTATTTTAGACCTTCTGGTTCAGAATAGATTTGGTGGTGAAAAATGACATAGCAGAGGATAAGATTCAGCTTCAGTGTTGCTGAATTCTTATGAAAGGGTCCTGGGGACTATAGGGGACTATCATGTTGTCACTGCTACATGACTTGTACCAGGCTAGGGAAGCACTGTTTCCAGACAGAAGTCACGACAAAAGGAATTCTCTCCTCGGAAAGATGAGGGTTTTTTACTTCCTTCATAGAGGAGAGTGCTTTCTTGCCTATATCCCTGCTTTTCGAAAAGCATTGATGTTTATGCCAATGCACATCTCTACCTCTGAGCCCTAAACCAGTTATTTTCCCTTGACAAGATGAAGGCGCATACAGACATCCATATTTACCAGATATATGTCACATCAAACCCAGTGTTTGCATTTACTGTTGCTGTTTGGCTCATCTCTGGAAGCCTTCAAGACCTTTTTAGGTATTTAAATCCATGTAACTAAAATGTTTGTTTGCTGTATAGCCCTTCACATTCACACAAAATGGCATCAATTGTGACAATTAGATATTTAAATAATACAATGTAAATACATGTAAATTAGATTACCAGAACATGCTTTATTTTATGTATGGTATTACCAGAGTATATCTAACCTAAAAACAAAATCCAAAAGAAATTTCCTGAAAATCTCAACCACAGGGTGCTCATGTTTTCCACAATCCTGACAAATATTTGAGTGCTGATTTGAGAGGGTTGACTTGCAGAACAGATCAATAATGCTTTAGTAATCACTATATTTAGTGAAAGTACCACCTTTGTCTTTCATTGCTTCAGTCTCTCAGTAAAAGTAACTGATTAGTTTCCTACTGTACAGATGTTTTTATCCCAGTTTAATATATGATGTAATGTTTTTAAAGTCCCAACATTTTAAGATGTATTAATTCCATGTTTGCATTTCACACACATCTGGGTGAGAGTGCTATAGCTGACACTCATTACTGCATGTTTTACTCCTCAGCAAAGAGAAAATAAGGAACAGCAGGAGTACAGCCCAAGTAACTTTGCCTAATTGCATGATAAATCTTGCTGGATATTCAGTTTCTGTTCTGATTCTGAGTGCTTCAGTGAATATTGCTACATAGCTCACTCATAAACTACTTTAAAAGCTATTACACCATTTTTTAAAATACTACTTTTAAAAATACTTTTAAAAATACTACTACTATTGAATAGACCCAATCCTCCTACAGTGAAGAGAGAGAGGAACTGGTAGAGTCCAAATGTTACTGTACTGTAAAATATTTTACACCTTCTTTTGTTAACACTGTCAACTTCTTCAGAATTTGCTCCTCCAGTCCTGCTCAGCCTAGGTGCTTGCTTCATTCTGCTTTTCCTTATGTATTAGGGTACAGCTAGGGACAGTGATATGACATATTGCAGATAACATCCTAACATATTAAATAAGGATGTTCAAACATAGTGACAGATCCTGTTGTATGATGATACATCAGGGCAGCTCAAAGATAAGAATTTTAATATATTCTATTATAGAATCACTTAAGGTGACTAAGTGGTAGCTGTGGGGGGAATGAAATAGCTTGCAGCTTCTGAAAAGGGTTAAGAGACCTGGCAATGGGAAAGAAATACGTGGGTGCTATAGGGAGACAGAAGTGGAAGTAATCAAAATTAACCTGTTGTTGAAAAAATCCTTGATCTCTTTGAGTAATTCTGGGAGATGACACAAGGAATGTAATTTTCTCCTTAGATGGAAGATGAGGTGTCCCCAACGTATGGGACCTGCCAAGACAATCTTTCTGAACTGACCCCAGCAACAACTTTCCTATAGTTGCCCTGAGTATAGGCTATGAATACCTACCATTAGATCATAGAATCATGGAATCATAGAGTAATTCAGGTTGGAAGGGACCTTTAAAGGCCATCTGGTCCAACCCGCCTGCAATGAGCAGGGAGATCTTCAACTAGATCTGGTTGCTCAGAGCCCCGTCCAACCTGGCCTTGAATGTCTCCAGGGACAGGGCACCTACCACCTCTCTGGGCAGCCTGTGCCAGTGTTTCACCACCCCCATTGTAAAAATTCCTTCCTTGCATCTAATCTAGATCTACCCTCTTTACTTTAAAACCATTACCTGTTGTCCTATCACTACAGCCTCTACTAAAAAGTCTGTCCCCATCTTTCTTATAAGTCCTATTTAAGTATTGAAAGGCTACAGTAAGGTCTCTCCAGAGCCTTCTCTTCTCCAGGCTGAACAACCTCTGAGCCTGTCTTTATAGGAGAGGTGTTCCATCCCCCTGATCATTTTTGTGGCCCTCCTCTGGACCCGCTCCAACAGGTCCATGTCTTTCCTGTGCTGAGGACTCCAGAGCTGGACACAGGACTCCCGGTGGGGTCTCACCAGAGTGGAGCAGAGGGGCAGAATCACCTCCCTCAACCTGCTGGTCACAATAGCTACTCTGGTGGTATCAGCCTGCCCCATTTTTCCTAAACCTCTGTATCCCATCTTTGCCATGTGATGAAGGAGCAGACCTGTCTCTCAGGATGATGGAAAAGGGAAGGAAGAGAGTGCCAGGAATGCTTGGCTTATTGGCCTGCAGCCTGCCCTGTACCTGGATCCGATCACAGTATTAGGGAGTGGTGGGGAATTGCAAGCTGGAGGCTGGATAAATCACCCTGGTGGTCTTATCTGTTGTTGACCCTCCCTCACGCCCCACCCAGGATCCCTCAGATCTGATGAAGGATCTGGGGTGGGAAGCATCCACAATGGATTTATTGCCATCATCCAGACTGATGCGATGTGCCTGTAAGAGAGACATGTGGTGCTCTTTTGCTGTTGTAATTAGGGGGGCTGTGCCATGCCCAGCAAGGGTAGTTAGGTACCACTGAACTGAATGGAGAATATGTGGTAGGATTCGTACCCATACAAAAGCTGGGCTTGACTGAAAGGCCTAGTAGGTCCATCACATTTCTAATTTTCATTAGATAATCATCATTAAGAACACTATTAACTGTATTAAAATGTTTTCTTTATTCAGCTGCAAATTATTTTTCCATGTTCAATTAAATTTTATCCACAGAGAAAGCATCCACCATAAATTTGGCTTCCAGAGTAATAACATACCTTTCAGAATTAATTGTTAAAGTACAGCTGAAGACTTTAAGTGTGTGAAGGGCATGACCTTTCATATTAGGAAAGGGTCTATTTGCCTTTCCCTTCATAACAAAGATACCATGCTTTAAAGACCAAGGCCTCACTTAAACTAGATCCCTGGAAATA